>NW_015176595.1:23533-32873 GCF_001447785.1 Gekko japonicus | reverse complement strand
TGCACCTGGCTAGATGACCTTGGGCAAGCCATAGTTCTGATAAGAGCTGTTCTTGAAAAAGAACAGTTTCTGTCAGAGCTCTCAGCCCTGCCTGCCTCACAGGGTGTCTGTCTGTTGTGGGGAGGGGAAGGGAAAGGAGTTTGTAAGCCGCTCTGAGACTCCTTTGGGTAGTGAAGGGCGGGGTATAAATCCTCAGGGCCTGCAAGGCTGAGATGTTCCACCAGGCTTTTGGGTGAGGGAGAACAGGGTTGGATTCCCCACTCCTCCACATGCAGCTGCTGGTGTGACTGTGGGTCAGACACAAGTTCTCTCAGAGCTGTTCCCTCATAAGCAGTTCTCGAAAGAGCTCTCTCAGCCCCACCTGCCTCACAGGGTGTCTGTTGTGGGGAAGGGAAAGGAGATTGAAAGACTCCTTCGCGTAGTAGGGAAAGGAGTTTGTAAGCTACTCTGAGACTCCTTTGGGTAGTTAAGGGCAGGGTATAAATCCAATCTCCTTTCCCTTCCCCTTCCCACAACAGACACCCTGTGAGGTCGGTGGGGCTGAGAGAGCTCTGACAGAAACTGCTCTTTTTTCAAGATGAACCACCGAAGTAGGTGGTTCATCTTTGAGGCGCTTCATCGGGGGAAGGGCCGGGTTGGAGGCGGGAGCGTGATGCCAGGCAGATGTTGCTGTGGGATCGCGCCCGTCTGATGCACCTCCAATCCAGCCCGTTCCCGGCCCAAACTGCCTCGTATGAATGGGGCCAGAGTAGACAATATTGACCTTGGTGGACCGATGGTCTGATTCAGGATAAGGCAGCTACAAGTGAGAGTTTCATTCAGGGGAGGGGCCTTGGCTCAGTGGTAGAACATCTGCTTGGTATGCAGAAGGTCCCAGGTTCAATCCCTGGCATCACCAACTGAAGGTATCATGTTGGAGGTGATGTGAAAGACCCCTGCCTGAGACCCTGGAGAGCCGCTGTCAGTCCAAGAAGAGAACTCTGAACTTGATGGACCAAGGTTCTGATTCAATAGAAGGCAACTTGTTAGTAAACTGCCGTTTGTATTCTGGGTATGCTCTGTGTAACCTGCCTGCTGTATGATGGGGTGGGGGTTAGCCTGCATTTCTCTGCTCTCATCCTCCCTGTGTGTTTTGCCTCTTATTTTGACCTTGGAATGTTTTGCTGCCTTTGTAGTAGATAAGACTGTGAGAACTGTTGATGGAGCCATTCCCAATCTGGCTGGTGTGAACCAAACACTGAAAGGCTATCTCCCGCCTTAGTTGTCTCCCGCTCAAATTCCTGCTCAGCACGAAACATTGGCTAACCCTTTTTGTTTGAACTGTCCAGAGCTTTTTTTGTAGAAAAAGCCCAGCAGGAACTCATTAGCATAATAGACCACACCCAACAGCAGGAACTCATCAGCATATTAGGCCACACCCTGACATCACATCTCATTAGCCTATTAGGCCACACCCCATGTTGCCAGAAGTGTGGTCATCCAGCCACACCAACCTTTTGCTTCTTATTCTGTTTACCTTGTTTGTTGTCAAAACCCAGGGCTTTTTTGTAGCAGGAACTTCTTTGCATGTTAGGCCACACACCCCTAATGTAGCCAGTCCTAATGAGTTCCTGCTGTTGGGTGTGGCCTATTATGCTAATGAGTTCCTGCTGGGCGTGGCCAATGTGGGAGCCAGCCAGAACTCCGTTCCTGTGCGTTCCTGCCCAAAAATAGCCCTGGAACTGTCTATATCTGTCCATGCTTGGCTTTGAGTTTCATTCCTGACAACGACCATAAAAGTGTATCAATAGTGACTCGTAATAAAGCAATCTGTTCTTATGAATCGTTGTGGACTGCAGCTGCTCTATTGAACCTGACACAGCTCCATGTTGTGGTTGTATTAACCAGGCTTGCAGGAACAACTAACTAGGCTGGTAACCAGCCACCCATCCAACAGACGCAACTGTAGAGAGAAAGAGAACTGCTCTTCCCAAGGCCCTTGGACACTGATCAGCAATCATCTGATGTGCAGCATTTCAGGGCATCCTGGGAAACGTAGTCTCTAGTGTCTCTGATATGAAGACACTGTAGACTCCGTTGACGCTTCGCACCTCTTCTCAGGCATGACGAGGAAACATGAGCAGCCGAGGCCTTGCTAACATTGTGGCGGCCACCCATGCCTTTCCACTGTGCTGTCTCTCTCTTGGCTTCTCATTCATATTGCACCACAAAGGTATGCTTTGAAAGGCAATTCCGAGTTGGGACGGACCCCCCCTTGAGTCTCCTGGGAGGGGAGTCACTGCCTTAACTGTTAACCATCTCCTGACTTATATTGACTCTATGGAGCTGCAGTGGCTCCAGTGGTTAAGACGATGAACTGCAGGCTGTGGAAGGTCGATAGTTCAGCGGTTCAAGACCCGAGTGTGCCGCATGACGGAGTGAGCTCCCGTCTCTGGCCCCAGCTCCTGCCAACCTAGCAGTTCGAAAGCAAGAAATTGCAAGTAGAGAAATAGGGACCACTTCGGTGGGAAGGGAACAGCGTTCTATGTGCCTCGGTGTTTAGTCATACCGGCCACATGGCCACGGAAATGTCTTTGGACAGCGCTGGCTCTTCGGCTTTGAAACGGAGATGAGCACCGCAACCCTAGATTGGATTCGACTGGCTTTTGAGCAAGGGAACCTTTACCTTTTTATACTGACTCTAAACCTTGAACTTCACAAAAGCATCTGATGTGAAATTTGTGGCAGAAAGAAGAAGAGCCGACATGGTCCTATCTGACTGGAATTCTAATCCAGGCTCTCTCTATATATATATATATCAACAGCGGAGAGTTTATTACAGTGTCAAGCCAGAATCACCATAATTAAAAAGGTATTTCAGAAGGTCTACAGCAGCCACAGGAAGTGAGCCCCGGTTCTTTTGTACAGATGACATCGCAAACAATCGGTGGCCTGCAGAGGGAAAAGGCAGCTGATTGGCCCAATTATGGCTTTTAGAAAGGCTCCTGGCTGGGCTGATGAATGCAAAAAAGGGGGGGGAAGGACAGTGTGCAATGTGTCATGGGTTCCAGAAAGATAAGATAAAAGGGAGGCAAAATTAGGCTTCAGCCCTGATGTCACTTCCCTCATTCGACAGGAGTGCTCAAACTTTCAAAAGTGTTAGCCAGCACTTGTGCTAGGGGGGGTAAAATCCTATTAGATAACAAGAACAACATCTATACGTTTTGGTGGTTCAGAGGGCTTTGCAGATGTTGTTCACTTGTTTGTTGGGAGGAGGCTGAGGCTCAGTGGTAGATGCAGGAAGACCCAGTTTTCATCCCCAGCATCTCCAGTTAAAAAGGACCAGGCGGTAGATGATGTGAAAGACCTCTGCCGGAGAGCTACTGCCAGTCTGAGTAGACTGACTCCAATAGACAAAGGGTCTGATTCAGTACAGGGCAGATACATGTGTTCATGTAGATATTGGATACATAGGTCCAGGGCTATTTTTGGGCAGGAACGCACAGGAACTGAGTTCTGGCTGGCTCCCGAGTTGCCCACGCCCAGCAGGAACTCATTAGCATAACAGGCCACACCCAACAGCAGAAACTCATTAGGATTGGCTACATTAGGGGTGTGTGGCCTAACATGCAAAGGAGTTCCTGCTACAAAAAAGGCCCTGGGTTTTGACAACAAACAAAGTAAACAGAATAAGAAGCAAAAGGTGGGTGTGGCTGGATGACCACACTTCTGGTAACACAGGGGTGTGGCCTAATGTGCTAATGAGCTGTGCTGTCATGGGTGTGGCCTAATATGCTAATGAGTTTCTGCTGTTGGGTATGGCCTCTTATGCTAATGAGTTCCTTCTGGGATATTTATACAAAAAGAGCCCTGCATAGGTCCTGTACTTAAAAAGCACTTAGGGCTTCCTGAAATTAAAAAAAAAGAATAGTGCAATGGTATCAATACAATACAACGCCTTTAATGGCATATAAGACTGTCCCGGTCCCGGGGTCCTGGGGCGTAACCCACACCCCTCAGGGACCCCAACGACCACCAACTCACCTAGGAGACCCGCAGACCAGGAACGCCTCGCAACGCTGGACCCCATCGGCACTGCCGGGGCACAACACGCTGGGTCAGCCCGACCACGGAGCGAAGAGCCTCAAGGAGCAGCAGGAGAGGCCAACTGCACCCGGAAGAAGCTGATGGTGAACACACGAATGCATGAGACCCCGCACACCGGCGGCGGAGTGGCCCCAGGCCGACAGGACCGCCGCTGGCATAGCTCCCACCACACCCAGACCATAGGGACAGTGTCGGAGCTTATCATAGGTGGCGGGGCTGGGAGGAATCATGGGGATGTGGGATCAAGAGACGGTGCTGGGAGAGGGAGCGGGGTATAAAGGAGAGGGAAGTGAAGGGGCCGGGGAGGAAGGATGTGCACGGAACTACCTAACGCTGGCAGAGAGAGAAGGAGTCCAGGGAGGATGCTGAGAAGCTGATGCACGAAGGTAGAGGGACGTACAGAGTGCCATTAAACTCCATCCCCTACCCATCTGAGGCCCCAACGTGCCCCCTCTTCTTTAACAGGCCTCAACGTCCAGAGCTGTCAGACCTCCCCCGCCTTGGGATGCCACGGGAGGTGCTATGCCCGGAGCCCAGGGCAGGCTTCATCAGGTATCATTACACCTGCCTTCTTAAAACACGTCAATATTAAAAATAACTCCTTGCTGTCAATATCTTGGTCAAAGATTCAGCAATCTGAGCAGTAATTTCAGGTGACTCGTGAGCTAAAAGGTACCTAATTACATTGTCAGAATTAATCCTAGGCAGTATGGGTTTAATCCAGAGTAATCAAAGATGTGAGTGGAGGGGGCAGCGTAATAAGATGTGGTCTAAGTTATCAGGTTCTCCAGACGAGCAATTACAAATTCTGGTATCAAACAAATAAATAACAAAATAAAATAATAAAATAACAAAAATAACAAAAATAACAAAAAATAGTGTAACAGAATGAGTAAACAAAACATTGTGTATTTATTTATTTACTGTACTTATCAGGGGTGTGCATTACAAAATTCCCAAGGCACAGAGATACAAGGTAATCGCTGGTTTGGGTCATTATCATAATTTTCTAGAATGGTAACATAAATCTGAGATTCTTAGGCATTATAAAAAAAAAAAAACCCTCCTAGAACAATCTGTGTATTTTTTCATCTTATGGTAGCGCTACCTGGCTTTGGCATGTGCTTGTCTTTTTCTTTGATTCTACTGATTTCCTGGGCAAATTTGTGAAACCATGATAATGACCCATAACAGTGATTTCCTTGTATATCTGTGGCTCAGGAATTTTGTAAAGCACGCCCTTAAGAAGTACAGTAAATAACTGAATTGAGCACAATGAACTGAGCCCTGAAGCAAAATGGAAGCCAGTGTGGATTGAACCATCTGACTGAAATTTGGGGGGGGGGGTCCTTGTATTAGAAAAAAGCCTATGTTCTGCACAAATCTGGTGTCATTATGTTTATAAACAGCTGCCCTAGACTCTTATATATGTTTGCCATAGAAAATAATGGTCCAGAACTCTGGAAACTGCGGGGAGAGGAGACAACACTCAGAATCGAATCCCAAACTGGTAATGTCCTACCCTACAATAAGCAAACCCAGATCCAAAATTATGATGGAATTTTCTCAGCATACAGCCCTAGTACTTCCAGCCCAACTTTCTCACTGGGAGTCAAACCACAGAATAAAAAGAACAGTGTAAGATATACCATGATGAACTGCACAAACAGATCACACAAATGCAAAAATGATGCAGTGCAAAACATATGCATTAAACTACAACCCTGTTCTCATTTTTAAAAGGCCCTTCTGAACTAATCAATTTTCCATGTTCTTTGGACTGATAGAAGAATAAGAGACCTGCTGACCTCTTCAGGAAGCAGTTCCAAACGATGGGTGAAGAATCAGAGAATGCTTGGATACAGGCAGCTGTTGATCACACCCACTTGTACAGTCAAGAGTTTGCTCAGCTGATGACAGGTATGGCAGTGGCCAAAAAAAAAGCAAACAACAACTGTGTACTGCACAAACCCGCACCAAAGTTAACAAAGAGACTTCAACACAAAGGTAATTCAACACATGTAATCCATCATAGGAAAATACAAAAGTCCACAATATCCCAAAGGGAAAGAACAAAGTCCAGAATAGAAATTTCTCAAAGGGAAACAATGAAGTCTGGAATAGATATCAACACTTTTCCTAGGTATTTCTGGTCCTTCTTCAGTAACTTCTGGTCCTTCTTCAGTAACAAAATGCCACTACAGGAAGTCTCATTGCAATTTCTTAACAGGCAAACTTTATTCAGTTTCTATATGGGCCAGGTCTCCAAAGCTTTAGAAAGCACCTACCAAGGTTGCTATTATGTAAGTTGGACCAAACATATCAGGAGAAGAGCTTCTCTAGACAAGGGAGTGGCACAGAGTTGTCTCAGGGTAATAACCAGCATCGTGAACTGAATGGAGGAATCAACTGGGGGTGTGCACTTTTAGAAAAAAATCCACATTAATTTTGGATCTGCATAAGAACATCAGAAGAGCCCTGCTGGATCAGACCAGCCTCCTGTCTCACACAGTGGCCAACCAGTTCCTCTGGATGGTCAACAACAGGGCACAGAGGCTGACGCCTTCTACTGATAAGAACTTCAGAAGAGCCCTGCTGGATCAGATCAGAGAGGGTCCATCTAGTCCAGCATCCTGTCTCACATCTGGAGGGCCAACAGCCGGGCATAGAGGCCGAGGGCTTCCCCTGAGAAGAACCTCAGAAGAGCCCTGCTGGATCAGACCAGTGGTCCATCTAGCACAGCCTCCTGTCTCACACAGTGGCCAACCAGTTCTTCTGGATGGCCAACAACAGGGCACAGAAGCTGAGGCCTTCCACTGATAAGAACATCAGAAGAGCCTTGCTGGATCAGACCAGTGGTCCATCTAGTCCAGCATCCTGTCTCAAACAGTGGCCAACCAGTTCCTCTGGATGGTCAACAACAGGGCATAGAGGCTGAGGCCCTACCCTGATAAGAACCTCAGAAGAGCCCTGCTGGATCAGACCAGTGGTCCATCTAGCACAGCCTCCTGTCTCACACAGTGGCCAACCAGTTCTTCTGGATGGCCAACAACAGGGCACAGAGGCTGAGGCCTTCCCCTGATAAGAACAAGAGAAGAGCCTTGCTGGATGAGACCAGTGGCCCATCTAATCATAGACTCATAGAATCATAGAGTTGGAAGGGACCTACAGGGTCATTTAGTCCAACCCCCTGGACAATGCGGGAAGACCTTGATGCTGGGAAAGACTGAAGGTCAAAGAAGATGGGGACGGCAAAGGATGAGATGATTAGGCAGAGTCATAGAAGCAACGAACATGAAATTGAGCCAACTTCAGAGGATGGCGGAAGACAGGAGGGCCTGGCGTGATCTGGTCCATGGGGTCGCGAAGAGTCGGACTCGACTGTGCGACTGAACAACAACACACCCCACAGTGACCGCTGTTCCATGCCCAGAAGATGACAAAAAAACCCCCCTCCAAGATCCCCAGCCAAACTGGCCTGGAGAAAAATGGCTTCCTGACCCCAAAGTGGCCATCAGCATTTCCCTGGGCGTGTCAGAAAGGGCCACAAAAACTAAGCCCTGGTGCAACCTTTCCTGCCCCCCCTCCCAGATTAGAGTCTGCACACTTAACCACTACACCAAACTGGCTCACGGGGGCAGAAACTGGCAGCCCAGGACTGCATATCAGTCGTTAGAGCATCCCTGACAAGGGTTTGTTCAGCCGCTGCTTCTTAAAGACTGCCAGGGAGGGGGAGCTCACCACCTCCCTGGGCCGTCGATTCCACTGTTGCACAACTCTGACTGTAAAAAAAGTTTCTCCTAAGATCCAGCCGGTACTTTCCAGTGCTTAATTTAAACCCGTTCTTGCAAGTCCTCTCCTCTGCTGCCGACGGGAACAGCTCCCTGCACTGCTCTAAGGGACGGCCCTTCCAATGCTTAAAGAGAGCAATCCTGTCCCCCCTCCGCCTCCTCTAACTGAGCATCCCCAAGTCCCTCAGCCTTTCCTCACGGGGCTTGGTCTCCAGGCCCCCGATCCTCCTCGTCGCTCTCCTCTGCACCCACTCCAATCTGTCCACATCCTTTTTGAAGTGAGGCCTCCAGAAGGGCACACAATGCTCCAGGTGCGGCCTGACCGATGCAACCTACAGCATTGATGACTCCCTAGGAGTGTTTCAGAGTAAGCGATCTCCATGTGACCTCTTCCTTTCCAGTTGTGGGGTTGCACCTCTTTGCAATTGCCACTAGAGGGAGACGCATCACTACCAAATGTCCATTCCTGCAATACGTGCTTGCTTCTAGCAGAGGGTGGCCTGTATTCATCTTTGTGAAAAACAGAAGCAGACTCTGTGATTCTAAACTTCTATACCCAGGAAACGGCTGATATGCAGTCCTGGGCTGCCAGTTTCTGCCCCTGTGAGCCAGTTTGTTGTAGTGGTTAAGTGTGCAGACTCTAATCTTGGAGGGGGGGCAGGAAGGGTTGCCTCAGGGCTTAGTTCTTGTGGCCCTTTCTTACATGCCCAGGGAAATGCTGATCACCACTTTGGGGTCAGGAAGGCATTTTTCTCCAGGCCAGTTTGCCCGGGGATCCTGAAGATTTTTTTTTTTGTCATCTTCTGGGCGTGGAACAGCGGTCACTGTGGGGTGTGTAGGGGGAGCTCACCACCTCCCTGGGCAGTCGATTCCACTGTTGCACAACTCTGACTGTAAAAAAAGTTTCTCCTAAGATCCAGCCGGTACTTTCCACTGCTTAATTTAAACCCGTTCTGGCAAGTCCTCTCTGCTGCCGACAGGAACAGCTCCCTGCGCTGCTCTAAGGGACGGCCCTTCCAATGCTTAAAGAGAGTTATCCTGTCCCCCCTCCGCTTCACTACCAAATGTCCATTCCTGCAATACGTGCTTGCTTCCAGCAGAGGGCGGCCTGTACTCATCTTTGTGAAAAACAGAACCCAAGACATGTAGACAAAGGGGAGGGGGTAGCGCTTGGATATAAATGCCTTTCCAACCCAAGGCCAGGTTTGCAAGGGGGGATGAGAGAGTCTCTGGGAATCGGGTTCCTGGGAGAGAAGGGCAAGGTAGAATGCTCCTTTCCCTTCCCCTCCCCACAACAGACACCCTGTGAGGTCGGTGGGGCTGAGAGAGCTCTGACAGAAACTGCTCTTTTCCCAAGAACAGCTCTTTTCAGTCATGCTTTGGATCTTGAGAAGGGGTGTTGGAATTGCAAGTTGCTTACACTTCAGCCAGGAGCTGCGGTGGCTCAAGTGGTTAAGACACTG
>NW_015176595.1:16467-23423 GCF_001447785.1 Gekko japonicus | reverse complement strand
ACACCTAACAGCAGACACTCATTAGGATTGGCTACATTAGGGGTGTGTGGCCTAACATGCAAAGAAGTTCCTGCTATAAAAAAAGCCCAGGGTTTTGACAACAAACAAGGTAAACAGAATAAGAAGCAAAAGGTGGGTGTGGCTGGATGACCACACTTCTGGTAACATGGGGGTGCGGCCTAATGTGCTAATAAGCTGTGTTGTCAGGGGTGTGGCCTAATATGCTAATGAGTATCTGCTGTTGGGTGTGGCCTATTATGCTAATGAGTTGCTGCTGGGCTTTTTCTACAAAAAAAAGCCCTGGTTAAATGTTGTTTGTTAGCAAACAGGATGTTACGTTACATAACGTATTCAATGGGCCGGAAAGTTTGTGGGAGTTGTTTATCCTGATGAAGTGACCTGTAACCTTTGTATTGGTCAACTAACATCAATGCTAGAGCAAAGCATTTCTACCAACAAGATGTTAGTTGACCAATACAAAGGTTACAGGTCACTTCATCAGGATAAACAACTCCCACAAACTTTCCCGCCCGTTGAATACGTTATGTAACGTAACATCCTGTTTGCTAACAAACAACATTTAACTCTGTAATGGCTGAAGTGTAAGCAACTTGCAGTTCCAACAAATACCCTGGGGCCAAGGCCATACTGACTGCAGTCACCCCTGAACGGCCATAAAACGGCCATAAATCTATGCAGACGGCTACCATAAAACCGAGAGATCAAAGGAAGTGAAATCGGCATGCAGTCTGGACACTGCCATAAAATCCGACAATAAATCAAAGTGAAAGTGGCACGCAATGTAGAAGGGGATGTCTGTTCCAGCGTGGGTTTGGTAAAACAGTCTAGGAAGACGTAATGGCCCTGTTTCTAATAAGGTTGTAACTCACATCTCGGACGCCACCTGGCTCAAAGCCGACAGGCTCGCTAGTTAAAAGATGATATAGTAGCAATTCCCTCTGGTGAGTCACCCACTTTCTCCGCCTTTCTCAGGTCCCACTCGTTCTGTAGTTTAGTTTTGTTTCTTTCTCACATGGGGCTTTCCCCTCTGTCTGCAGGCAGCACTTTGCTTAATGAAAAGCCAGCGTCGGCAGGGAGGAACGCAATTGCTTCTTGACCCCGGACTAGAATCGATGGGATTGAGCCGCACACTAAATAGTTGAGCGGTTTCCCATGGGATTCTTTTGTCGTAGATGATTTCATAGCAGAAGAGAACTCAGTTCCATCGGGGTGCTCAGAAGAATGCTTGAAAAGGAGAGTACCTTTGGAGGGACCGTTCTTTTCCAGGGTTGTCTTCAGAGAGTCTACTTTAGCCAGGTGTGGGTCCGTGGCAGTAGCCGGAACAATAGGAGGAGGAGGAGAGGAGGACGAGGAGAAGAGGAGGAGGAGGAGAGGAGGACGAGGAGAAGAAGAGGAGGAGGAGGAGGAGAAGAGGAGGAGGAGTAGGAGGAGGGGGAGAAGAGGAAGGAGAAGGAGAAGAGGAGGAGGAGGAGAAGAAGAAGAGGAGGAGGAGGAGGGGAGGAAGAAGAAGAAAAAGAGGAGGAGGAGGAGAGGAAGGAGAAGAAGAAGAGGAGGGGAGGAGGAGAAGAAGAAGAGGAGGAGGAGGAGGAGAGGAGGAGGAGGAGAGGAAGGAGAAGAAGAAGAGGAGGAGGAGGAGAGGAAGGAGAAGAAGAGGAAGAGGAGAAGAAGAGGAAGGAGAAGAAGAAGAGGAGGAGGCGGAGAAGAGGAGGAGGAGGTGGAGGAGGAGGAAAAGAAGAAGAGGAGGAGGAGGAGGAAGAGGAGTAGTAGTAGTTGGTTTTATACCCTGCTCTTCACTACCTGAAGGAGTCTCAGAGCAGCTTACCATCTCCTTCCCTTCTCCTCACAACAGACACCCTGTGAGGTGGGTGGGGCTGATAAATTTCTGAGAGAACTGTGACTGGCCCAGTGTCACCCAGCTGGCTGTATGCGGAGGAGGAGTGGGGACTCAAACCCGGTTCTCCAGATTAAAGTTTGCCGCTCTTAGCCACCACACCAAACTGGCTCACTTCTAGGTCCACTGCTCCACCAGCCCTAGAATTAAGTGCACTCGAGATCCAGTTTGGTGTAGCGGTTAGAAGGACGGACTCTAATCTGGGAGAACCGGGTTTGATTCCCCATTCCTCCACATGCACCTGCTGGTGTGACCTTGGGTCAGTCACAAGTTGCTTCAGAGCTGTTCTCTCAAGAGCATCTGTCAGGAGAACTCTCGCAGCCCCACCTACCTCACAGGGTATCTGTTGTGGGCAAGTGAAGGGAAAGGAGATTGTAAGCCACTCTGAGGCTCCTTTGGGTCGTGAAGGGCGGGGTATAAATCCAATCCCCTCTTCTTCTTCTCTTCTTAATCAGCAATGAGTAAAATGAGGCTTTTGATTGGCATACCTTGATCGGAGCGCAGTGAGTGCTTCCGGGAGATGCCCTTGGGGAAACAGTGGAATAAAGCTATCGTGGATAGATAGACAGGAGTAGCAAAATGAGTCCTTGTATTCCCCAAATGACAAGCTTAGTGCTGAAGCTTCAATGGAGGGGAAGCAAATCCCTGTCACATAACCTGCTGAGACCTAGACTCAGTTTAAGAACATAAGAGAACATAAGAAACGCCAATGTTGGATCAGGCCAAAGGCCCATCCAGTCCAACACTCTGTATCACACAGTGGCCAGAAATACCAGGTGCCATCAGGAGGTCTACCAGTGGGGCCAGGACATTAGAAGCCCTCCCACTGTTGACCCCCCCCCCCAAGCACCAAGAAGACAGAGCATCACTTGCCCCAGAGCCCCTATCTATACCTTGTGGCTAATAGCCACTGATGGACCTCTGCTCCATATGCTTATCTAATTCCCTTTTGAAGCCGTCCATGCTTGTAGCCGTCACCACTTCCTGTGGCAGTGAATTCCATGTGTGAATCGCTCTTTGGGTGAAGAAGGACTTCCTTTTATCCGTTCTAACCCGACCGCTCAGCAATTTCGTGGAGTGCCCACGAGTTCTTGTATTGTGAGAAAGGGAGAAAAGTACCTCTTTCTCGACCTGCTCTTTCCCATGCATTTCTTTCAGGAAAAGGGCGGCCATCTTGGTTTCAGGGCCAGGGTAGCCATCTTGCTTCTCAACGTGTGGAAACAGACCAGATTCCTGCCTGACTTACCTCACATTCAAGACTTGCTTTAGGACAGGGGTCCCGCATGTGGTTCCCGTGGGGGCCACGGCAGCTGCCATCCTCCTCCTCCTCCTCCTCCTCTTCCTGAAGGAGATAGTGAGTTATAGCCGACTAAAAATTCTGGACTTATTTTGGTTCTTTCCCGCTTCAGGGTGGAAATGGCCAGTTTCTTTCCTGTAAAGGTTACCCTCATCGCTCTCTGTGAGGGGGGAAAATTAAGCAGGACAATATTATTTTGTGCAACAATTTTCTTCCTCCTCAGGGCCCATCGCGGTGGCACACATGCGGAATCTGCCTCCTTTTCATCTTTTCCCACATGTCGCAAGGAATGGCGCCCTTATTGAGAGGTTAACTTAAGAAGCAGGCCTTTAATGGAAGTACTCCATTACTGACAAGAAGAGGCATTGATAAATGGCTGGGATCAATTTGGGTTGCCGTGGCGACCGGCGGAGACGAGTGTTCAATTGCACTTCGGAAACTTTCTCTCATCTCTATTCATGGGCTTGTTTTCATTCGGAACATATTTCAGCTTCCCCCCGACTCTGGACGCCGCTACGTATTCTGCATCTGCATGAATACAAACTGGGGGATAATGGAAAGTTTCTCACAGAATGAATTACCGGAGGAAGTAAATGAGTAAAAAGCATCTAAAGAAAAGTATTCCTGACCACATTAAATTCCGACTTCATTCAAGGATGCTAAATCAAGCGGCGTTTTCGCTGTTGGGTCCCCCCGTGGCCACCAGCAGGGGATAGGGGAGCTGGGTTGCCAACTCCAGGTTGGGGAACTCCTGGAGATTTCGGGACGGGCCTGAAGAGGACAAGGGACCTCAGTGGGGCGCAGTGCCCCGGAGCCCACCCTCCAAAGCATCTGTTTTATATGGGGGGATTTGACGTCTGTAGTCTGGAGATGAACTGTAATTCCGGGGGGATCCCCAGGTCCCACCTGGAGGCTGGCATCCCTCAGCGATTTCAAAGCATGAAGAGAGGATTGTGAATGGAATGGAAATCCCTCTCCTCCCTAGGATGGCCATTTGCCTGCTAGAGGCAAGCAAAGCCCTACTGGCGGGGCTATTTTGGGGCAGGAACGCACAGGAACGGCGTTCCGGCCGGCTTCAGAATTGGCCACGCCCACTACAGCCAAAACCTCTGCATGTGGGGCTACAGAGGGAAGGCCTGGAGAGTGACACCCCCCCGGTGACTACAAGGTGAGTGGGCTGGGGGGGGGACTGGAAGGATCGAGGAAGCATTTAAATGCAGCCGTGGGGTGCCCGGGCAAGCCAAGGGAAGGCAGTTTAAACTGCCTCCCCTCCCCTCCAAGGGTCAGCTTGCCCGGGTGGCCCGCAGCTACGGGCGCCTTGGCAATCCAAGGGAAGGCATGGGTGTGTGGGCTAATATGCCAATGGGCTGTGCTGTCAGGGGTGTGGCCTAATATGCTGGTGAGTTTCTGCTGTTGGGTGTGGCCTGTTATGCTAATGAGTTCCTGTTGGGTTATGGCCTGTTATGCTAGTGAGTTCCCACCAAAAAAGCCCTGCCTACCAGCCCTCCTTTCCCCCTTCCGTCACTCAATGGAGTGGTGAAGGGAAAGGGGGAGAAACAATGTCACCTTTTCAAGCAACTCTCTAGGAGTTCCCCCAATCTCTATGGTCTTTACCATAGAGATTAGGGAAGTTCCTAGAGCGTTGCTCGATACGGCGACGTCCCTTTTGGGTCTTCACCCAGAACTGATGTTGCCAGGTTGAAAGAGAGATGCTCCACACTCTGACCTCCTGCTATTGCCCGGAGAAGGCCCAGCACCCCTACTTCTAATTAACCCTTCCCAGTGACCGGGCACACAAATAGGCTCCCCCAGGCATGGCCGCGAACCAATGGCAGAGCATGTGCTTAGCAAACCAAAGATCCTGGGTTTGATCCCTGCCTTCTGCAGTTAAACGCACCTCAGATTAATAGGTGTTTGGGGAAGAACTTCCTTTGCCTGAAACTTGGAAGAGCAACTGGCAGTCAATATCAAGTTTGAGCTTGGAGGGCTGTATTTCACGGTATTTTCCTGGGTGGGGATAGGGTTGATGTCCCCCGTTTCGGGGGCCCCAGTCCACCACTGGCCAACTGGAGGAGCCCCACTCCCGAAGAGCCCCATCACACCTGGAGGTGACGTCATCACACCGGGCACGTTGTGCAGGGGGCACTCTAGCATTTGGGTTAAAACTCTATGGTGACCATAGAGTATTTACCCAAATGCTAGAGCGTCCCCTGAACTTCGTGCCTGGTGTGATGATGTCACTTCCGGGCGACATCATCACGGCACGCGCACTTCGCAAGCATGTCAGAAGACACCAGGAGCCCAGCTGGCGCCCCCAGCCAGGACACAGGTAAGTTGAAAGGAAGCAAAACAAATGTGATGTATTATGCCAGAAAAAAAGTTCTTCCCAGACTTATACGTTCTTTTCCAATATCCAGTTCACTAGGAGCAATTCAAATGCCATCAACAGCACAACGGACCATGCATATCACATAGATCACACTAATGGATTTGATGAGTGTTACTATGAGATACGACTAGAGCAGGGTTGTCAAACATGTGGCCCGGGGGCCGGATGAGGCCCCCAAAGGGCTTCCATCAGGCCCGCAGTGGAACTGGCTGCCTCCTGCTTCTTCTTCCAGTTCTGCTGCTGCTGTGTCATCGTAGGCTTGCAGCTTACAGGTACACACCTGAACAGCCTACTCAAGATTGCAACAGCACAGACATTTTGATGCAATAATGCAGAGCAAGAAGTGTCAGTGATCAGACACTGTTAGATAAACAAAATATTGCAAGAGTGCTGATCTTTTAAGCATGTTTTTATTTTAAGTAAAAAAAAACCTTTGTGTTTGTGTCTTTTATAAAGCTTCTATCTCCGCTACCTGGCATTACGTTTTATGACATCCGCGGCCCGGCCCAACAAGGTCTCGTTGATGTCAGATCTGGCCCTCCTAACAAATGAGTTTGACACCCCTGGACTAGAGTGTTTGCCAAATGGATTAAAATTATATAGGCATTTCACTGCTACCCACTTTGATAAAGGTCGTATACGAAACGAGACGTGATACGCACGGTCCGTTGCAGTGCTGGTGGCGATTGAATTGCTCCTCGTAAATTGGATACAGGGAAAGACCTTATAAGACTGCGAAGAACGTTTTCTTGGCATAATACATCATGGCTATTTTGCTTCCTTTCAGCTTCCATCCCGTGATCACTCTCTTTGGTTTGCAGGACCTGGGTGACCACCCAGTGGCAAACGTTTGCTGTGGTTACATCACAGTTTACTTATGGCCACCCTGTAAGGTTTTTGAGACAAGAGATGTTCAGAAACAGTTTGCCATGGCCTGCCTCCACATAGCAACCCCAGTCTTCCTTGGTGAACTCCCATCCAAGTACCAACTGTGGCCAGCCCTGCTCAGCTCCCAAGCTCTGACAAACCTGGACTAAGCTGGGCTACTCAGGCAACAGGCAAAAACCCATACCCAATTAATAAAAGTTTAGTTGGGAAAATGGGGAGATCTGTATCAGTCTCATAACCTATAATGGGAGCTAAAGCAAAGGTGCTAAAGATTTTGCTAACATGATCCCAATGTGTTAGGTAGGTAGCAAAGTTGGTCTGCAATAGAAGAGCTAGATTCAAGTCCAGTGTCACCTTAAAGACATACAAGATTTCCAGGGTGTAAGCTTTCAAGATTCAAAGATCTCTGGTGAAAGGTGTTTTTCAGGGGTCATTTCATAGAAAAAGAAAGAGAAGGAAAGAGGGAAAGA
>NW_015176595.1:13321-16187 GCF_001447785.1 Gekko japonicus | reverse complement strand
CTTCTTCTTCTTCTTCTTCTTCTTCTTCTTCTTCTTCTTCTTCTTCTTCTTCTTCTTCTTCTTCTTCTTCTTCTTCTTCTTCTTCTTCTTCTTGGTAGTCTCTCGTCCAAATACTAACCAGGAGCAAGGCAGCTTAGCTACTGAGATCTGACAAGATTGGGGTAGCCTGGCCAATCCGGCTCAGGGCCACTTATTGATTTAGTGGTGGGAAGTGACATCAAGTTGCAGTCAACTTATGGTGGCCCCACAGTGTTTTCAAGGCAACAGACATTCAGAGGTGATTTACCATTGCCTGCCTCTGGGACTTTCCCAGTTTGGAAAAGAGACGACTACAGGGAGACACGATAGAAAATTATAAAATTATGGATGGGAGCAAGAGAAATTCTCCTCCCTCTCCCAAAACAGTCGATCTCGAGGGCTTCCAATGCAGCTGATGGGCAGTAGGTTCGGGGCGGAAAAAAGGAAACACTACTGTACACAGAGAGGGGTATGATTATGATCTATGCCAATAAAGGTTTTGAACTTGAACTTGATTTACACAGAGAGTGATTCAAATGGGGAATTCGCTACCAGAGGATGTCGTGATGTTAATGTATTCCTGGATCGTGAGCAGTGTTCCCTCTCGGCTGTGTGGATGAGCGGCCGCTCATTGACACAGGAAGCCCCGCTCAGCAGCAATCAGGAGCCACGCAGGGTCTTGCACTGCCCACTGCCCGTTTTAAGATGACTGCAGTTCTGTTCTGCTCAAGATGTGAACTACTCCACTCCTTGGGGGGTGGAATTGGAGGGAACATTGACTCATGAGATGATACCTCCTCCCCCCTCCCATACGATGCAAAACTATGACAGCTCGTGTTGTGCAAACGACTGCAAACCGGCCTGCCACCGCAATTGTTTTTAGCCTCTCCCGGCAACTCCGAAAGGGTGGACTTAATTAGCTCCTGCTGCATCGCCGGCAGCTGTTAGATGTTCTTTTTCTCCCGGTGTTCTGGCTCCACACCGAGACCTTCAGAAATCAGCTCCATAAAACACCAAGATGGCCGTTCCCCAGTGGCCGCTTTAGCCGCAGTGGCTGAAACTTTTAATTACTTTTCTTTTGCGGGGTTCTGTTTATGAGTTGGGTTGATTCCGCCTCTTTGCTGGAGGCGACGCAAGAGCATTGTGTCGGGAACTGGAAGGAAGGATCGTTTTTTTCTCTGCAGTCGTATGGCCTCCCCTCTGGTCTGTATTTGCTCTCGTCTGTAGAGAAGTTGATCTGCTGGGTAACAAGACTGAGAAAACGTGGTCAAGTAGATACTACTGAGAGCCAGTGTGGTGTGGTGATTAAGAGTGTTGGATCAGGACCTGGGAGATCCAGGTTCGAATCCCCACTTGTGCCATGGAAACTCGCTGGGTGACTATGGGCCGATCACATTATCTCAGTGTACCCTACCTTGCAGGGCTGTTGTGAAAATCTTTGCTCACAGGACTCCATAGCTTACAGGGAGCATTGTAGGTGACTAGAGAAGCTATTAGGGCTGTGGTGGCTCAAGTGGCTAAGACGCTGAACTGCGGACCGGAAGATCAGCAGTTCAGCAGTTCGAGACCCGAGTGCTGCATGACGGAGCGAGCCACCATCTCTGGCCCCAGTTCCTGCCAACCTAGCAGTTCAAAAGCAAGAAATTGCAAGTGGATAAATAGGCACTGCTTCGGTGGGAAGGGAACAGCGTTCCTTCCTACAATCATTTGCCGGGACCACTTGCCCTAGTGTGGCCACTACATTACTTTGAATTTCAGCCTCTGGATCCATTTACCCTAATGGAATCCTTTCTTCCAATTATGAGCATTTGGAAGAAGAGATTGGATTTATAGCCAGCCCTTCACTACCCAAAGGAGTCTCAGAGCGGCTTACAATCTCCTTTCCCTTCCCCTCCCCACAACAGACACCCCGTGAGGTAGGTGGGCCTGAGAGAGCTCTCCCAAGAAGTGCCCTTGAAAAAAACAGCTCTGAAAAAAAACTTGTGACTGACCCAAAGTCACACCAGCTGGCTGCATGTGGAGGAGTGGGGTACCAAACCCGGCTCTCCCAGATTAGAGTCTGTGCTCCTAAGCACTACAGGCCTTATAATATGCTACAAAGAATAAAACCCTGGAAAGATGACTTTTCTTCTGTGTAAGAGAACTCCAGCTTCAGGTGTGGTCTGTGTGGGAAGGCATATTTTTGTGTTTGTCAGACATCCCATGCACAGTGTGAATTCACACTTCATCACCAATGTAAGATACTGCTTCTGTCCAGAATATAATGAGGATGCTTTCCCTCCAGGTAAACAGAGAATGCTTTTATTCAGGGGAGAAAAGAACTAGGGGAAAAGTAAGGGAGCAGAGGAAAAAGGAAAAAAGTAACAATGACTGATAGCCCAACAGTGACCACAGTAGTCAAATGTTCAAGGGACCATGGGGATGTGTCCAATTGTGGGGGAAAGACCACTGGGCACATACCAAAATTAGGATCTCTTGTTAGTCCACTATTGGAGGAGGAGGAGGAGGTGGTGGTAGTAATAGTAGTAGTAGTAAGGTTTATCCTCTGCCCTTCACTATCCAAGGGAGTCTCAAAGCGGCTTACGATCTCCTTTCCCTTCCCCTCCCCACAACAGGCACCCTGTGAGGTAGGCGGGGCTGAGAGAGCTCTTTCAAGAACTGCCCTTTCAAGGACAGCTCTTGTCAGAACTATGGCTTGCTCAAGCCCATCCAGCAGCTGCAAGTGGAGGAGCGAGGAAATGAAACCCGCTTCTCCCAGATTAGAGTCTGCACACTTAACCACTACATCAGACCGGGTATCACATTGCATCCACGTGCGGCCGCCCCACCCCACCCCTCCCCTCCTCCC
>NW_015176595.1:9461-12472 GCF_001447785.1 Gekko japonicus | reverse complement strand
TAAAGGTAAAGGTAAAGGTCCCCTTGCTCGAAAGCCAGTCGAATCCGACTCTAGGGTTGCGGTGCTCATCTCCGTTTCAAAGCCGAAGAGCCAGCGCTGTCCGAAGACGTTTCCGTGGTCATGTGGCCGGCATGACTAAACACCAAGGCGCACGGAACGCTGTTACCTTCCCACCGAAGTGGTACCTATTTATCTACTTGCAGTTTCTTGCTTTCGAACTGCTAGGTTGGCAGGAGCTGGAACTAGAGATGGGAGCTCACTCCATCATGCGGCACACTCAGGTCTTGAACTGCTGAACTACTGACCTTCCACAGCCTGCAGTTCAGCGTCTTAACCACTTGAGCCACTGCAGTTCCTGGTACCTATTTATCTACTTGCAATTCCTTGCTTTCGAACTGCTAGGTTGGCGAGAGCTGGAACTAGAGATGGGAGCTCACTCCGTCATGCGGCGCACCCGGGTCTCGAACTGCTGAACTACCGACCTTCCACAGCCTGCAGTTCAGCGTCTTAACCCCTTGAGCCACCACAGCTCTACAGGGTCGTTAATTGACCCAACCTGGATGGCCTAGCTAGCCCAGTCTCATCACATCTCAGAAGCTAAGCAGTGTCATCGCTGGTTAGTACTTGGATGGGAGATCACCAAGGAAGTCTAGGGTTGCTGTGGAGCGGAACAGGATGGCACACCATCTCTTGCCTTAGAAACCCCAAGAAGGGTTCCCATCAGCCTGCGGTGACTTGAGAGCACTTCATACCACCACCACAAGGGCAAAGGGGGGGGGGAGAACAAACTTTGAGTGACCTATGCTTGAGAAGATGGTCGCTTAAATGACCCACTCATGACCCGGAGAGATTGGAGCTGACTCCTACCCAATGGTCCTTCAAGGAGACATCCTTCCCTCTCTGGTGATCCAGAAGAAGAGGCTTCAGCTAAGAAGTCAATGAGATCGATCTAGCAAAGCACAAATCGAGCCATGACTTTGTAGCGCCGGGGTCCCCAACACGGTGCCCGTGGGCACCCTGGGACACCTTAATTGGTGCCTGCCAAATATTTCAAGGAGGCGGGAAGGTCCAGATTAGGTTTGTGGCGAGGGCACATGTAGGGAGAGCATTCTTCCTCAGAGAGCATCCGTTCTTGCCTCTTTCCTGGCTTTGTGTGTCCACCGGGAAGAGCTGCGGCAGTGCAAGACCACCCAGCGGTGGAGGGGATTCCCTTTAGCTCGGGCAGGTTCCGCGATGCCCTTCTCCACAACTGGTCTTCCTCTCAGGTAGCCCTGTCATAGATCTGGAATGTGGAGGGGTCCCCTCCTTCTCGTTCTCAGCTCTCTCCCGCTCAGCTAATGTGTGCTATCTTACGCTTGACCTTGTAGATGTTCCAGCTGCAGTTTACATGGCTGGGAAAGTGCACGGCTTTTCTACTATGTCCGCTTGCTTTGCCGCACACGTGAAATGTATCCATTGGCATATGCTTACAGGGGGAATGTTTGGTTTCTCTATTGTGGAGGGGTCCCCTCCTTCTCGTTCTCGGCTTTCTCCTGCTCAGACGCTTGACCTTGTAGATGTTCCAGCTGCAGTTTACATGGCTGGGAAAGTTAATGGCTTTTCTACTGTGTCCGCTTGCTTTGCCGCACGCGTGAAATGTATCCATTGGCTTATGCTCACAGGGGGAATGTTTGGTTTCACTATGGCTGATTTTGCACTAGAGCTGCCTCGATGTTGCGCTGCTGTTTGCCCTGATACTATTGGTCGATTTCACACCCGAAGCCGCGGGACTGCATTTGACCCGCGGCTTCGCCCGATTTCTTCCGCAGTTTCGTGATCCTCAAAAAAACAGGATCACGAAACTGCGGGAGAAATCAGGCGAAGCCACGAGTCAAAATGCAGCCCCGCAGCTTCGGGTGTGAAATTGACCAATAGTATCAGGGCAAATGGTGGCACAACATCGAGGCAGTTCTAGTGCGAAATCAGCGTATAAGTCAGAGGCCCTGGTACTGCCATTCCTGACACAAGCTGTACACGTGTCCTTTAGTACTGGATCCACTAATAAACAGTTATCTTCTTGTGAAGCCCTGTGTGGTGTGACACTTCCTTTCTCTCTTTCTCCAGTCCTGCTACTTCTGCATAGTCCACCATGCAGGGTTGCCAACCTCCAGCTGAGCCTGAAAATCTTCCACTTTTACAATTGATCTCCAGACTACAGAGATGATCTCCCCTGGAGAAAATGACTGCTTTGGAGGGGGGGGGACCCTATGGCATTAATAGTCCTAACCCTGTCCTCCCCAGGCTCACCCCCCCCAAATCTCCAGGAATTTCCCAAGCCAGAGTTGGCAACCCTTTGTCACCACCGATGCAGTACAGACCCTATGAAGTCTAGAGCTTCCCCTTCCGCTAGTGAGGTCATCGTTCTGGCTTCTCTTCTTCCTGTCATGTGCTTCTGATGTCACGTGACTCCCTGACACATCCTTGAAGTTGGGTGCGTCTCATGCTAATGCCTAGGAGCTAAAATTGGGTCCCAGGTCTGGAGGACTGGAAAAGCCCCCTATAGAATTGTTGACTTGTGCATTGTAGCATTGTGAGCTTTGGTTCCAGGAAAAATAATTTCACCTGAGGAACACTCTCTCGAAACACGCAATTTTTGCCTGGGAGGCATGTCGTTTTGATGTTTGCTGTATCTCTTTTTGGAAAGCATCACTGACTGCTGCATCTCTCATCAGTCTCCCATCAGAAGCAAGACAGCATTGAAACCTGTCTCTGTAGCTGTGGACTTTTCTACTAGATAGGCTTATTTAGGCTTTTGTACTATAATGAATGGGAGCTGCGGTGGCTCAAGTGGTTAAGACGCTGCACTGCAGGCTGTGGAAGGTCAGTAGTTCAGCAGTTCAAGACCCGGGTGCTGCAAGACGGAGTGAGCTCCCGTCTCTAGTTCCAGCTCCTGCCAACCTAGCAGTTCGAAAGCAAGAAATTGCAAGTAGATAAATAGGTACCACTTTGGTGGGAAGGGAACAGTGTTCCGT
>NW_015176595.1:7826-9367 GCF_001447785.1 Gekko japonicus | reverse complement strand
GACTCGACTGTGCAACTGAACAACAACAACAACTATAATGAATAAGATACTCTAGGGTCTCTATTGTATTTGAGTATATTATTTATATCAATATATGAAGATACAGTAGCATAATAGTATTGTGTGTTTTGTTCTAACACAGTGTTTTTCTATGTTTGTTCAGCCTCCAGGTGGGCCCGGGAGTTCTCCCAGAATTGCCGCTAGCCAAATTGCCTTATTTTATTAATAAGCTTGGGGGAATTATGAATTATTAAATGGCAATGGGCATAAAATATGAGATCATAACCTATGTATACGGGAGTCAGAATTCCCAGAGCCTGTGAATAGACACAGAGACTGTGTTGCTAGAATAATTGATTTCTTTACAAAGTGTTCTCAGGCATACAAACAAAAATCAAGCCTTCACACACACAATACAGGGCTTAGAATACAGGGTCGAAAAAATAGCGATGTTTGCATCTGAAGTGGCTGCATGGCAACATTGCAACAACTGATCTCCAGATGAAAGAGATCAGTTACCCTGGAGGAAATGGAAGCTTTGGGGGGTGGACTGTATGGTAGAACACCCCACTGAGGAAAGCCAGTTTGGTGTTGTGGTTAGGAGCACGGACTCTGATCTGGGAGAACCGGGTTTGATTCCCCACGTCTCCACATGCAGCTGCTGGTGTGACCTTGGGTCAGATACAAGTTCTCTCAGAGATGTTCTCTCAAGGGCAGTTCTTGAGAGTGCTCTCTCTCAGCCCCACCTACCTCAGGGTGTCTGTTGTGGGGAGGGGAAGGGAAAGGAGAGTGTAAGCCATTGAGACTCCTTCAGCTAGTGAAGGGTGGGGTATAAATCCAATCTCTTCTCCTCCTCCTCCTCCTCCTCCTCACCCCAAGCTCCTTACTCCAAAAGTCCAGGAATTTCCCAACCCAAATTTGGCAGGGCTGTTTATTAACACAATAAATTTATTACCTGTCCAATGATGGAAGCATAACAGCTCTTTTCTACTCTCACATCCATTTTAACAGGAAGGCCTAACCCCCTCCCCCCACATCAGGGTTTCCCCCCCTCCCAGAAGGGGCTTTTAAGGGGGGGAAAATGAGATGGACTGCTCCACAGGGTGCTCGGTGAGGATTATCTGCAGAACTTATCTCCAGTAATCGCTCATTGTATCAGACTTTTTTGTACTGCTTCCTAAGATGGTGCACTCTGTGATGTTTTTGTTTCTCAGGACTGTAATCAGATCTGTGCCCATCGGGACTGTAATTAGATCTGTGCCCATCACTGGGGCTACATGTATGTGCTTGTCCAGCAGAAGCTTTTAGCTACCCAGTAATTTGAGACCACGTAGGAAGGCATTGAACTTTCACCCAGGCATAATGAGCGGGCGTGAGTATCGTGGGGAGACGTGCCGATCGTCTGGAGATGCTCTTTTTTCCTTCTCACAAAATCCCCTGGGTTTGATCCTACCGTCTTCTTTGGCCAGTCTAGGATTGCCAGAAGAAAAAGAAGAAGAAGAGGAGGAGGAGGAGGAGGAAGAAGGAGAGGAAGAGGAGGA
>NW_015176595.1:2910-7604 GCF_001447785.1 Gekko japonicus | reverse complement strand
AGGTGCAAGTGGAGGAGTGGGGAATCAAACCCGGTTCTCCCAGATTAAAGTCTGCGCACTTAACCACTACACCAAACTGGCTCTCTACAGGGCAGAGGAGGGCAGGGAGCTGTTCCAGTTTGCAGCAGAGGAGAGGACCCGAAGCAACAGGTTTAAATGACATGCAGTGGGGTGTTTTGGGGTGTAACCTTTTCGGGCATAAATCCCTGGCTCTAGCCAGGGAAGGACGTCCTTCTTCACCCAAAGAGTGATTAACACTTGGAATTCACTGCCACAGGAAGTGGTGGGTGCTACAAGCATGGATGGCTTCAAAAGGGAATTAGATAAGCATATGGAGCAGAGGTCCATCAGTGGCTATTAGCCACAAGGTATAGCTAGGGGCTCTGGGGCAAGTGATGCTCTGTCTTCTTGGTGCTTGGGGGGGGTCAACAGTGGGAGGGCTTCTAATGTCCTGGCCCCACTGCTGGACCTCCTGATGGCACTGGTATTTCTGGCCACTGTGTGACACAGAGTGTTGGACTGGATGGGCCTTTGGCCTGATCCAACATTGGCGTCTCTTATGTTCTTATGTTCTTAATCTCTTCTTCCTCTTCTTCTTCCTCTTCCTCTTCCTCCTCCTCCTCTTCTTCTTGCAAAAGAAGTGTGTTTGTGGGGGGGGGGTAAAAGCCAGGGGAGGCCGTTCTGAGGGTCTACAACCCGGACGTTCTTAGGTACCCTCGGCAGACAAGTTGTTTTCACCAGCACACCAGTTCTCCTTGACATTTTGAAGGCAGCACACAAGAATTATCATAAACAGCATGATTACAGTCGAGATCCTAACTTTTCAGAGCAGATGGGGGGATGCATCATTAAAGCAAGCGAGAGCCCCCGATTTCCGTCCCCGCATCGAGAGGCATTCGCCCGTGCCTTTTAGCCGACACAACCCTCATTACCCAGCATGCTCCACTTGGCTTGATCAAAGGACGGAAGCGTCAACATGGACTCTTTAAGTGACTGCCCTACTTTTGCTCCCATTAATTTAACTCCGCAGTTCCCTGCAGAGTTAATTTTTTTCCCCTCCATGTTGCTGCAATTTGTTTGTGAGCCGACACCACGCTTTTTACGGTCCCCCATTGTTGGACGCAGAGGCAACTTTCTGAAAAACGACAAACAGCTCTGGCTCCAAATTGGTCCGAAGTTTGAGTGCTGGGAATAAATTGATCTGCTCGTATACTGAGAGAAGAAGAATCGGGACAAAAGCAGAGAACGGAGGGGAGGGCATGGAAGGGGTTGCCAGCGTTCTACTTATAGTCAAAGTTTCCAACTCTGCCTTACGTTACCTAGGCAGGGCTCTTTTTGTAGCAGGAACTCCTTTGCATATTAGGCGTTGTTGTTGTTGTTCAGTCGTGCAGTCGAGTCCGACTCTTCGCGACCCCATGGACCAGATCACGCCAGGACTTCCTGTCTTCCACCGCCCTCTGAAGTTTGCTTAATTTCATGTTCGTTGCATCTGTGACACTGTCTGACCATCTCATCCTTTGCCATCCCTGTCTTCTTTGACCTTCAATCTTTCCCAGCATCAGGGTCTTCTCCAGTGAGTGCTCCCTTCTCATTGGGTGGCCAAAGGATTTGAGCTTCAGTTTCATTATCTGGCCTTCCAGGGAACAGTCAGGGTTGATTTCTTTTAGGATTGACTGATTTGATCTTCTTGCAGTCCAAGGGACTCTCAAGAGTCTTCTCCAGCACCATAGTCTTAATACACTTGGCTAAAGATCCTTAGGCGATGGACTTCGGGGCTCACAGTGCGGTCTTAAGCAGAGCTCCACCCTTCTAAGCCCGTTGGCTTCCATGTTTGTTTGTTCATTTCTATTTCTATTCCACCCTCCCCACAAGTGGGCTCAGGGCGGATCACAAAAGAGATTCTAAAACACATCAGACCAAATATTACAGAACAATTAAAAACAACTTAAAACACCATAAATTATAACAGGTTGCACTAGCCAGTTTGGTGTCGTGGTTAAGTGCGCGGACTCTAATCTGGGAGGACCTGGTTTGATTCCCCACTGGTGGTGGTAGGGTTGCCAACCTCCAGGTGGTGGCTGGAGACCTTGTGGGATTACAACTGATCTCCAGGTGACAGAGATCAGTTCACCTGGGGGAAATGGCTGCTTTGGAAGGTGAATTATCTGGCATTCTACCCCACCGAAGTCCCCCCCCCTCCCCAGGCTCCACCTTCCAAATCTCCAGGTATTTCCCAACCTGGAGCTGGCAACCCTAGGTGGTGGTTTTGCCCACTTGCCCAGGATCTGGTCTGTCTTGGGCACACACACAACTAGATTGTCAGGAGCACTTTAAACTGTGCCTGATTGCCATCTTGGGAACTGTGTCATTTAAGAACATAAGAAGATAAGAGAAACCAATGCTGGATCAGGCCAATGGCCCATCCAGTCCAACACTCTGTATCACACAGTGGCCAAAAATGCCAGGTGCCATCAGGAGGTAAAGTGTTCACCCCCTAATGTAGCCAATCCTCCAATAGCTTACAGTGGCCCCTGTAAGAAGAGCTCTGTAAGCTCTTGGAGGATTGGCTACATTAGGGGTTGAACACTTTGAGTGATGTAGCGCCCCCCAATGTCCAGGCATGCTGAGTCGCTCACTCCAACACAGAGATCAGTTCCCCTGGAGAAAATGGCTGCTTTGGAGGGTGAACTCTGTGGCATTATATCCTGCTGCGGTTCCTCCCCTCCCCTCCCCAAGCCCTGTCCTCCCCAGAGTCCACTCCCCAAATTTTGAAGTATTTCCCCGCCCACAGCTGGCAACCCTTCAGCAAGGGCGAATTGGCTGTTAAGGCCACTGGGAAATTCCTGGTGGGCCAGTGTCGAGGAGGGCTGCTCACTCTCTGGACACGTCCCATCCCTGACAGAGCAGGACTTATTTCATGCAGGACATCCCTGTGCAAGGCAAGCACCAGCCACCATGAGCTGGCGGCCCTTTCTCTCCACCTGCTCTTCCTCTGCCAGATCTTCACTGCCACAGGAGTGGCAGCGGCTACAAGCCTAGACAGCTTCAAGGGGGGACAGGATAAACATAGGGAGCAGAGGTCCATCAGTGGCTGTTAGCCACAAGGTATAGATGGAACACTGTGTCTGGGGCAAGTGATGCTCTGTCTTCTTGGTGCTTGGGGGGCAACAGTGGGAGGGCTTCTGGAATTCTGGCCCCACTGGTGGACCTCCTGTGAGCCACTGGGTTTTGGCCACTGTGTGACAAAGAGTGTTGGACTGGGTCGGCCATTGGCCTGATCCAACATGGCTTCTTTTATGTTCTTATGGATAAACATATGGAGCAGAGGTCCGTCAGTGGCTGTTAGCCACAAGGTATAGATGGAACACTGTGTCTGGGGCATTGATGTTTTGTATTCTTGGTGTTTGGGGGGCAACAGTGGGAGGGCGTCTGGAGTTCTGGCCCCGCTGGTGGACCTCCTGACGGCACCTGGTTTTTTGGCCACTGTGTGACACAGAGGGTGCATTCAGACGGGCCGTTTAGTCCGCTTTCGGCCCTCCTCAGAAATGGATTTTATCTGTGCGATCACATAGTCAATGTCTGCCTCCCGTCCCCAGCCGTCGCTTTCCGTCTCAAAACCACTTTAACCCGGAGTATTTTGATACCAGGTCCCCAAGTGGTGTTTTCCTGATTCTCCGGTTCCAGACGTACTTTTCTAACGTCTGATCGCTCCTGCAGTGTCGAGCCACTTCTGGTTTAAACCCCCTCCCCACTTGAAAGCTGCCCGAGGCTTCCGCTTTTCGCCTGCCATTTTTTTAAAGCGTTGGTGGTGTGCGCATAGGTGGAGGTCCACCGCCGCGTTATTAAAACAATGTTTAAATGGTGCCTAGTTTTAGCGTTTAGACAAGTTCGGGATCTCACGGAGGCCATTTTCGGGGTAAACGTTTAAAGGGAAGTGTTCCTTTAAAGTTTAAAGGGAAGTGTTACAGCAGTCGGGTTGAAGTGGAAATCGCTGTTCTGCGCACATGCAGAAAATTTAGTTCTACAGATGGCTGCCTCTGCGCATGCCCAAATGGAGAGAGAGAGAAAAAACAACACCGATGCACGCTCCCGCGCGTGGATGGTGGGGAGCGATGTGGCTGCACAGCGATCTGAAACAAGGAGGTGAGTGTGAACACAATACTCCAGGTTTAAAAAAAATGCATCGGGGCCAACTCAGTTTAACCTGCTCCCAGCACACGCCGTCTGACAACACCCAGAGTTTTGGACTTGATGGGCCATTGGTCTGATCCAACATGGCTTCTCTTACGTTCTTATGTTTCACTGGAGTTGCCAGGGACTGAAGCTGGGACCTTCTGCCCGCTGAGAAGATGTTCTGCCACTGAGCCACGCCCGCTCCCCAGGAAGTGCCAACACAACTGAAATGGATCCACAGCGTCCAACCCATGGGGCATTGCCCCCCTTTTCCCAGCAGAGCTCATCGTAGTTACCGTTATAATACTTCAGAGCTTTCAAGTGCCTGTTTAGCGCATAAAAGCTTTCAAAGGAAGAAGAAGAAGAGATTGGATTTATACCCCGCCCTTCACTACCCAAAGGAGTCTCAGAGCGGCTTACAAACTCCTTTCCCTTCCCTTCCCCTCCCCACAACAGACACCCTGTGAGGTGGGTGGGGCTGAGAGACCTCTGACACAAACTGCTCTTTTTCAAGGACACCT
>NW_015176595.1:0-2324 GCF_001447785.1 Gekko japonicus | reverse complement strand
TCCTACACTGACTGGTGGTTGGACTAGATCAGTGGTGGCGAACCTATGGCACGGGTGCCAGAGGTGGCACTCAGAGCCCTCTCCGAGGGCACACGTGCCATCGCCCCAGCCAGGCCCAGACCGTCATTAAAGTGTTGAATTCTCTGCCAAATAATTTGAAGTAAACGAAAGCATTTGGGATTGCTTTCCTTACTTTGTTTGGATCATCTTAAGTTAATGTATGGGTTGTTTTCTCTAAAGTAAAACCTCAGCATTCGGGATAAATTGCCGTGTTGGCATTTTGCGATAAATAAGTGGGTTTTGGGTCGCAGTTTGGGCACTCGGTCTCTAAAAGGTTCGCCATCACTGGACTAGATGGTCTGTAGGACCCCTTCCAACTCGGTGATTCTATGATTCTAAGTTCATTTGCACCAGCAACATTGCTGCTGCATACGCACACATGGATACAGCCCTGGGAAAGAACAGCCTTGATATAATTATTTGTGGGCCTGCGGCAGACGTTTTATGGTTAGGGGCAAAAGGGTGCACTGAGTGGGGGAGGGCTATCATAAATCAACTCGGGAAAAGCCGCAACCGAAATACATCCGATATGCTTTAATCTACTTTATTAATCCAAATTTACTTAGGTTTTAAAAGCCTGGTGCTCACGTCTTCACATAGGCCCTCTTGTTCTCGGGTGACCACAGCCTGCCAATCCATTCGGAACAGAGAGATGGCACCAATTCTCTGATTAAGCCCGTCTTTGCCCGCTGGATACATAAAACCACAACCTCATTCGTAGCAGTAATAATGCTGCATTTTGAGATTCAGGTAAGGAGGAGTCCATTAAAGTGGTTCGAAACCCACCGCGGCCAGGGTGAGCTCCTGGCCCTAGTCCCAGCTCCCGCCCACCCAGCGGTTCGAAAGCAAGTAAATATTGCGAGTAGATTAATGGGTACCTGCCCTTAGGCAGTAGGGGGCACCCTCCCCCATATGGGGGTGTGCAACAGGAGCATCTAAGCGGCGGCGGAAACATCGGCGAAAAATGGTGGTGATGGTGGAATGGCGAGGCATCGGATCAACGGAGCGAGGCAGCGGAGTGACGGAGGCAGAGACGGAGGCGGAGCCATAGGAGGACGTGGTGACGTGTGCAGGCGCAGCGGAGCCGGATCGGACATTAGCTGGGCTGTAAGTCGACACGTACCACGCACTGGAGGAGCCCGCCTAGAAAGAAAGCCGCCGGACCGAAAAAGACCTCGCGAGACACCGGAAATGCCAGGAACATTGGAACACCGATGCCCGAAAAGACCGCCCAGGAACAAGCCGAGAACAGCGAGCCCTGCCACCTGGGTGCCGGTAGGTAGCTCCAACCCCTGTAAACATGTGGCCTTAGTTAGGAATAATTCGGAACTGTGTAAACCGCTCAGAGACCCTTCGGGGTTTGGAGCGGTATAGAAATCTAAAGTATAAATAAAAATAAATAAAATAAATAAACAGCTGAATTAATGACGTAGAGATGGGAACACAGAATTCCTTCGCAAATGGAGTATCTGAGAAGATTTTGGGTTTTCCGCTAAGTGGGAGTGGAAGGGACAGAAAGAAGGGTGGCAAGGTCAAAGGAACACTAGAGAATATATCCCACACAGAATTCAGAGCATCTTCTGGGGGGGGGGGAAACTATAAACAATATGGACTGTATTAAAGAGCCTACAGGAAGTGCCCAAACGAAAGGCAAACAAACTGGACTTTTGCAATTAAAAAAAAGAAAAGTAAATGTCCCCGAAAATGATGATCGAAAGTGGAGGAAGACTAAGCCTCCTTCAGGAAGTGACCCGAATACCACACTCTACCAAATTGTGAACAGTTATGGCGACCCCTACTGGTACAAACTGGAGATGCGGTGGCTCAAGTGGCTAAGATGCTGAACTGCAGGCTGTGGAAGGTCGGTAGTTCAGCAGTTCGAGACCTGAGTGTGCTGCATGACGGAGTGAGCTCCCGTCTCTAGTTCCAGCTCCTGCCAACCTAGCAGTTCGAAAGCAAGAAATTGCAAGTAGATAAATAGGTACCACTTCAGTGGGAAAGTAACAGCATTCCGTGTGCCTTGGTGTTTAGTCATACCGGTCACATGACCACGGAAACGTCTTCGGACAGCACTGGATCTTCGGCTTTGAAACGGAGCTGACCACCGCAACCCTAGAGTCGGATTCGACTGGCTTTCGAGCAAGGAAACCTTTACCTTTACCTTTACTGGTACAAAAAAAAAAAAGATACTTCTTAAAGAACAGAGCCAACAATTGACAATCAACTGTATGATTTCAAAGACAAGCATTATGAAGACGGGAGAA
>NW_015176594.1:64330-72850 GCF_001447785.1 Gekko japonicus | reverse complement strand
GCAGCTTCTGAATACATTACAGTACAGTTCTCCACTCACCCCCTGCCCTAGTCTAATGTTTTAACCCCACACTGGTGGACCCACACAAATTGTCAACTGGCTTTCTTGGGCCCAGTGCCTGCCCCTTCAAAGCCTGATCTTGTGCATGTTTGGTCAGACGTGAATGCCGCTAAAGCAGTCAAGCGGTGCTTAAAAGACTAGCTATTGTATTATGATAAAAAGATGTTGTGGATCAGAAACTGGTTTGTCAGAAGTGGTCTCCTAATTACATGGAACAGAGAGAAAGAAAGCCAGGGTCAGTTTGACTTGGGGGAGGGGACGCTGGGAAAAATGCTGCCCTGCCCTGTGTGTGTGTGTACACTCTCAGAGGCCACGGAGAATATCTCCATTTGGAGAGGAAGAAGAAGACAATTCTTTCGTGCCACATTGGCTGTCTCCAGGTTCTCCCCACAGCTGAAACAGAGGTGGTTGCCCCAGAATGATCTTCCATCCATAGTGGGAGCAGATGGGCCTCCTGTTCCTGTTGGAAGAGGACCCTCTGCTGGCCAGTGGGCCCTGGCAGATGCCCGACCCTGTCAAGTCTTGTCACCGCTCCTGGCGAAAAGGTTTGCCAAGCTTGCAAAGTGGGGATCAAATGACAAAAAAGGGAGCTGTGCAAGTGACAGCAATAGGTATATGTCATATTACTGTGCAGAGCTCAAGTGAATTACCTAATTAGCAGCGACGATAAATTAGCAGAACCAGATAGGCAGTTCAAACACATCAAATGGGACAATTACTATCCATCCGGAGACAAGCAGCCACCGCCTCCATTGGGCCTGCGTTTCAGTTTTCCTGGCGGATTGCAAATCAACGGATTCATTCTGGTGCCTCCCAATTTTTTGTTTTTACTTTTGTGATAGAAGATTTGGGGGTGCTGAAATGATCCACACCACCGTGGCTTGTTAAGTAGTACGCATCACTGCAAGGGACTCTTGTTAGCTTTCAGACAAAGGTTCAGTCTGGATGTCATGCGAAACTAGGGTTGCCAACTCTGGTTTGGGAAATTCCTGGAGATTTGGGGCAGTAGCCTGGAGAAGGTGGGGTTTGGGTAGGGGAGGCATTGGTAAGAAATGGGGGGGCAAAGAAATAGGTGTGCTTTGGGATCCCCCCCCCAACTCTATTCTAGAGCGTTCTGCAATGTGACTTCCGGTTATGAAGCTGGAAGTGACATCACGGTGTTGTCGTGGGACACCACTTTGATCCATCTCCACTCCCCAGGTGCTCCCAGGGGCTGCCGGTCAAATGCTGGCAACTGTCCCTGAGGCTGGAAGAGGAATGCAGACCCTGTTGCCAGGCAACGGAGACAGTTGTCACAGGAGATGGACGGTCTTGAGGGGTCTGGGGAATTAAGAGGAAGTCTGCGTGGGCAGGGAAGGAACCAGGAAGGAGGTCTGGCAGGAAGTCTGCATTAAAGGACTAGCACCTTAAATTGTTTGGGTCCCTGAAAACAAGAGGCAGGGAGGAGAAGGGAATCTATCACTTATTTAATCGCTCTGCCAAGGCCTAACTAGGTTTTCCAATAGATCTGAAGAAAAATGCCCTGTCCCTATAGAAGCTTAATGTGCGGAAACAGGAAGCTGAAGTTTTTCATCATGTGGAAGAAACCTGTGCTACCCAGGGAGGGACTCCAGGGAACAGGACATTTTTTCCCCAAGCTGTTGGCATCCCAGGGCCTAAAATGAAGTTTAGGGGCAATCCTAGCTTAAATCTCCTGCAGTCTCCCCACATTTGGATTGCTGAGTCTCTTTAAAGTCATCTGTAATGAAATCTGAACGCAAGACGGGGTACAGTGGGCTTTAATAGAGACAAACAAACAAAAATCCATACAAACTTCAAATCTGTGCACAGTAAAAATGGGGGGGGGGATAAATCATGCAAATTATCTAGAGTTGCCAAATGCCAGGTGTGGCCTGGAGATCTCTTGTAATTACAACTGATCTCCAGACTACAGAAATCACTTCCAATGGAGCAAATGGCAGCTTTGGAGGTTCAATTCTATGGCATTATCACCTGCTGAGGTTCACCCCCAAAGTCTCCAGGAATGTCCCAACCTGGAGTTGGAGTTGGCAACTCTAATAATTATCCCCACATTCTGCTGAATTGCAATTGATAATGAAGACAATGCATCCACCTGGATTGGATCAAGACCTAGGTTTCCTGTTTCATCACCAATGCTGATTTCTCCATGCCTATCACCCCTCTGCATATCTCGCCTAAATTCAATCATTCAATCATGCCTGCTATTGTCATTCACCTGCTAATGTTATTTGGCATCTGAAATCACTCCACTTTCCAATAAATAAGACAGATGGACCCCCATTCTAGCTGTATCTGAAGAAGCAAGCAGTGACTTATGAAAGCTTCTACCCTGCCACATATTTTGTCTTTATGGCGCTCCCGGGGACTCTTGCTCTTTTCTGCTGCTACAGACAGACTGCGGTGGCTCAAGTGGTTAAGACGCTGAACTGCAGGCTGTGGAAGGTCAGTAGTTCAGCGGTTCAAGACCCGCGTGCCGCAAGACAGGGTGAGCTCCTGTCTCTAGTTCCAGCTCCTGCCAACCTAGCAGTTCGAAAGCAAGAAATTGCAAGTAGATAAATAGGGACCACTTCGGTGGGAAGGTAACAGCGTTCCATGCACCTTGGTGTTTAGTCATGCTGGCCACATGACCACGGAAATGTCTTCGGACAGCGCTGGCTCTTCGGCTTTGAAACGGAGATGAGCACCACAACCCTAGAGTCGGATTCGACTGGCTTTCGAGCAAGGGAACCTTTACCTTTACCTTACAGACAGACTAACACGGCGACCCATCTTGATCCCCACATTCTACATATTCTTTCATGCTATTCTGCCTTCCAGATAGTTGCAAGGATAGTTACAGGACATGGAAACCCACCTTGTTTCACTTCTTGGCTCCCAAGATCTCTGCAGGGATTGCCTAACTCCACAACCTTGAGGGACAGAAATCTAAATCCTGAGATGCATCATACGCACAACTAGACCCGACATAGGTGCAAATGCCGGGTGGATTTAAAGGGAGCGATCAGACAACAACATCTGGGAAGCATCCTGCAGCTGTTGGCAACCCATTCTGCTCTGCTCCAGAAGCGGAGTTAAAGGACACTGGGGGAAATCTGGTAGTAAACGGGTTGTGACAGGCCACGGACAGACTTTCCCCAGTCTGATTGCTTCAGTGTGCTCTCATGCCATCAGGATGGTTTGCTTAGGCCATCCCAACTCCATGCCATTGTTTCTCTGTATGCGCATCATCGCAAACTCCATAGGGAGCCCTCAGTGCGGAGGTGCGGGTCATCAATTCCTCGTTTAAGCGCATGGGAAACAAACGGCACAAAAACGGCACAGTTGCATCTGATCGCACCTAAGGGCTGTGTCTGCAGCTTCAAAGGGAGGTGTGATCTCACAACTGTGGGTCAAATTCCTCCGGAGGAAATAGCCTCGCTTCCCCCCTGTCTTATCTGGTGCGTGTGACCGCACCTTCAGGATGCCGGATTCTGTGCCACGGAGGAAATAGCCTCGCTTCCCCCCTGTCCCCCCTTCAGGATGCCGGATTCTGTGCCCCCTCCTGTGCTGTGATACGTAGAGACAGATGACTTCATAACAGATATTTATGTTTCTGGGGCTCTCTGTCACCCTCCAGAATGACCAAAAAACAAAATTTAGATGAAGCTATGCAGATAAGAGGCATGGGGAATGGTTTAGTACAGCCTGATCTCATCAAAACTCAGAAGCTAAGCAGGTTGGCACTTGGAAGGGAAACCACCCAGAAAGACCTTGCAGAGGAAGGCAACGGCAAACCACCTCTGCTTAATCACCTTGGAACCCTATGCAGTTCCCATAAGTTGTCTGTGACTTGATGGCATTTACACACACACACACACAAATAAGGAGCAGGCTCAGTTACTAGTGGCTCCTCTTAAGCTAGTATTCTAGCGACCAGAGCCCCACAGTTGCAGATATGAGAGAAACATAGAAAAGGATTCTTGCTCTCTGTGTTGAGGGCTTTGCTGATTCATTGAGCGGTGTGGCTTTCCATAGCCTCTACTCTAACAACCTGGAATAATGCAAAGATCATTTGTGGTTAATTGCAGAGCTTTAACACAAACATCCTTTAGACCCCAGATGAGATTTTCCTGTGTGCTTAATGAAGACTCACCGAAGAATCCCTCTCCTGGGTGGAAAGCACCGCTTTGCCCACTGGGCCACTGCCATGACCTCCAACGACGAAGGTCTACAGGCTTCCTCTTAACCCTGGCATAAGAAGATGTCTGACACATGACCTGCCAATTGATTTACAGTACAAGCAAGAGGACAGTGGATTAACAGTGTGTATGAAGGTGGATCGGGGAGATTAATGTTTCTGACAACGAGCATGAAAAATCTCTGTCTTTCCTCCCCATGTGGCACTCCTTGAAACTCACCTTTCCCATGGAGCATTTGGTTTCACCTGTTGGATTGTTGTGTGTGTGTGAGAGAAGAGACCACTAGCCAGATGAGAGGGGACGTGTAGGCAAAAAGGATTTGAATGTGAGTCTCTATTTCTGCCCTGTGTTTGTGTGTGAGAAATTTTAATAGATGTACAAAAGCTATACCGTGTAAGCTTGGAGACCCCAGATTTTACCTTGAGAACTCCAAGTTCCTCATACACAGTGTTAGCCAAATTGCTCTATTATTTAATAAAGATGGGGAATTATAATTATTAATATGCAATTGGCTTATCTATAGGATCTGACCTGTGTATACCAGAGTTAGAATTCCCAAGAACCCAGGGACAGACACAGAAACTGGGTGGCTAAAATAATGATTTCTTTACTAAACATTCTCAAGCATACAAACAATATTCAAACACTCACACACACAATATAGAACTACAAGGAAGCAGAGGTGATTGATATCTTATAGAGGGGTGATACAACCTGTCCAGTTGTGCAGAGGTCCATGAAGAAAGGATTGTGGCCTAAACTCAGAGAGTTCAGGGGTGGGCTGCCATTTTGGATTATGGCAGAAAACACACGGTCTGAGGCCATGTTTACTCTGGGATATACCCTATGGAAGACAATGCAGACCAATGGCCGGTCCTGGGGGCTGGTCTCAGGTGAGGACAATAGATTTCCTGGACCAATGATGGGTCCCAGGGGTGTGTGGCATCAGGATGGGCAAGGCCTAGATGTGACCAATGAGCTTCCAGAGAGGCAGGGTCTGAATTTAACAATAGAAGCCAGGTGCTGGGTGGCTAGTTGAATGGATTATCTGGCCACTAATGGTCCTGGCCAAAAGGTGGGAAACGTCCCTGATTAGCGTCAGGAAGGATCGTTAATAATTTGAATGCTTGATTGGTTTATGACGGTATCTTAAGGGACAGAGTAGAAAAGACGAATATTCAGACAAAGAATTAAATAGACTTTAGAAATGTAGATACTTTACCTGCTAGAACTCATTGTTATTCCATAAGCATAATCTCTGCTGAGTGGAGGGGGAAGACTGGAGGCTTGCTCTGAGGTTGCCTGTCACCTGAAAAGGGAGACCCCTTTTTCAGAGCTGTGGTTAGCTCTGTATTTCAGAACCAAGAGTGCCTTCCTTGGCCTGACTTTTGTGGGTCTCTCGGTCAGGTTAGAAGTGGGGTGCCCTTGCTATTGGGGCTACCCAAAAGTAAAAGGCAGTGCCTCTGGCAACAACAGGATGCATTGCGATATGGTTCTTTTCATGCAACATGCCACAGATAACTCTGTGCAACATGCCACAGACACTCCTCATACACAGGATGCATTGTGATGTGGATCTTTTCGTGCAACATGCCACAGATACTCTGTGTGCATGGGGGTGGGTTGGGAAATGCCATCTCAGTGGCAGGCTCCACCCCAGCTTAAAGTGCCGTCAAGTCGCAGCCGACTTATGGTGACCTCAGCAAGGGGCTTTCAAGGCAAATGAGAAGCAGAGGTGGTTGGCCATGGCCTTCCTCCTCCACAGTCTTCCTTGGTGGTCTCCCTTCCAAGTACTGACCCTGCTGAGCTTCTGAGATCTGACCAGATTGCACTATACAATGTCGCCTTCCCTCCTAGTTCTGCCCCAACTTACAGCTGTTCAAATGAAGCTGGGTAAAAGTTTCAGTGCTCTGACCTGGACGGCCCAGTCACAGGAGCTAAGCAGGGTTGGTCCTGGTCAGTACCTGGATGGGAGACCACCAAGGAAGTCCAGGGTTGCTATGCAGAGGCAGGCAAGGGCAAACCACCTGTCAGAGAACAAGTGTGGTGTAGTGGGTAGGAGCACAGACTCTAATCTGGGAGAATCGGGTTCGATTCCCCACTCCTCCACATGAAGCTGCTGGTGTGACCTTCGGTCAGTCACAAGTTCTGACCCTGCTGTTCCCTCAAGGGCAGTCCTCGAAAGAGCTCTCTCAGCCCCGCCTACCTCACAGGGTGTCTGTTGTGGGGAGGGGAAGGGAAAGGAGTTTGTAAGCCGCTCTGAGACTCCTTCAGGTAGTGAAGGGCGGGGTAGAAATCCAGTCTCCTCCTCCTCCTCCTCCTCCTCCTCCTCCTCCTCCTCCTACCCTGGTCTTCCTCCACCTACTCTAACCACTACACCACACTGCTTCCGAGAGTGACTTCTTATTGACTGCCTGGACTCTGCATTCTGTCAGGTTGGGGCATATCTCAATCCCAGGCTCTTCCCACCCCTCCCCTTCCCAATCTCACTGAGTGATGCAAGCACAGTGGCAGACTCCTGTGTGCCTGCCATCCTCTATTCCAAGGTGCTCTCGTGACCTTTGACCCCCCATCTCTCCATCATGGGTGATCTATACCATTTACAATCCCAAACCAAAAGGGGGGGGGAAAGATGGGGAACGGGGCTGTGAGTGAGGGGCCGAGCCAGAATCCATCTTGTGAGCTGACACCGACCGTTAATTAACGACTTAAAAATCAATGGCAGAGGGGACTGGTAGCAAATGACACCTCAGTACAGGCAGAGTCTTGGGGGGGGGAGGAACAGGAGGAAAATGAGAAAAAGAGGGAGAGAGAAAATATATCTGAGATTTGACATGGGGAATGAGACAAAGACAGAGCTGAGGGGAAAGGGACCCTTCCCTCTGGATCGCTGGCGATTCCTCGAAAGTGACGTACTCACAGATGTATGGTTGAGAGAGCTGGACCATCAGGAAGGCCGAGCGCCGAAGAATAGATGCTTTCAAATTATGGTGCTGGAGAAGACTCTTGAGAGTCCCTTGGACTGCAAGGAGATCAAATCAGTCAATCTTAAAAGACTGATTCCCTGGAAGGCCAGATCCTGAAGCTGAAATACTTTGGCCACCAAATGAGAAGGGAGCACTCACTGGAGAAGACCCTGATGCTGGGAAAGATGGAAGGTAAAAGAAGGGGACGGTAAAGGATAAGGTAGTTAGACAGTGTTATCAATCCAATGAACGTGAAATTGAGCAAACTCCAGAGGACGACGGAAGACAGGAGGGCCTGGCGTGATGTGGTCCATGGTGTCGTGAAGAGCTGGACTCAACTGTGTGACTCAACAACAACAACAAAACTTACAGAAGAGATAAGGCATAATGGACCAACTCCCATGTAAGATCCCTCAATTCCTTTGCTACAGGGACAGTTTTGAGTTTCTCATCCCTGCCAGGTAGATGACCCAGTCCCCTTGTTGACTACTTCTTCCTGCTTCTCCAAACCTGGATTTTGGTCCCACTCTGTTTCCTTCCACCAACAATGCTCATAAAATTTAAACATTTGTCAACGTAGTTTGCGCATTAACCCATCTGTGCTGTGCTATGTGAATAAACAGTGTTATGTTGCAAAATAAATATATATGATAATAAAACCATATGAGGAAGGTACACCATATATCTATGAAACCAAAAGTGGAAAACAAAGAACCAAAGCACAGACAAAAAGATACACAAATATTAAAAGGAGCAAAATAGAGATTAGTTTGTAGCCCATTGCTTTTGATGGCATCACTGCCAGCAAAGGAAGGCAATTGAGAAAAAAATTAATTGAACTCTGGGAATGGAGGCTTGCACGTGTTACCCAGAGAGGCTGTCTCCTATTTAATTGGGGGAAATTACCTTTAAAGAAGACAAAGTGAGAGGGGCGTAACTGGGATTCTCCACCAATGTTTACAAGGATTTTTCCCTCAAGAGAACTCTCTTTTTTTTTTTGCCCCTGAAGGGGTTTTTTTAATTTGCACTTTTGATAAACTACAAAAAACTACAACTAAAGATTGAAAGGGGGAAGGAAACTATGCCCTATCACTATAACTATGGGAAATGGGAAAAGGATAGACTAATACATAGAAACTACTTGGTGGGGAAACGGGACCACTATTCTAAACTATATAATCTATTGGTTTGGGGAAAGGAAAGCTAATACATATCACGATCTTATTAGCCAAAAATAATGCTTATTAACCTACTATTACGTTTGGTGTACAATTTAATTAATTGCAGTATTGCTT
>NW_015176594.1:63409-63573 GCF_001447785.1 Gekko japonicus | reverse complement strand
ATTTTTTTCAATGTTTTTTCAGTTACTGAGGTTTTTTTATCCATTTGATTCAATTGTTTTTGAACATTGTTCAGTTTGGTGTTGAGCTTAGTCATCTATTCCATTAGGGGGCACAGTGCATTTGCTAACAGTGAAGAAAAGTCTGTAGTTACTTCCTGGTTCTG
>NW_015176594.1:62685-63044 GCF_001447785.1 Gekko japonicus | reverse complement strand
CTCACAGTTTGGAGACCTGGAGATCTTTTGGGAGCATTTTAAAGTTTTGATTGTGGTTGCTTGCTCCGGCAGTCATCTCTAAGCACCATATTGGCTCCGCGGCGATGGTACCTTTTGGGGATAAGGTGAGCCTCAATTCCTTGGCCGTCACCTTGGAAGAGGCTCTCCTCAGCTCCCCAGGCTGAGGGTCTCCTACAGAGACCCCAGGGAGGTCCAGGACGAACTCGGACCCCTCCCGTCAGCTGGGTCTCGGCGCGTCCCCAACAGAGCGAGACGGGACATGTCCAAGCGGTGAAACACTTAAACCAGAAGTCTCCCTCAAGAGAACTCTTGAAAGAACCAGGCAGATGCTCAGCAGG
>NW_015176594.1:51322-62666 GCF_001447785.1 Gekko japonicus | reverse complement strand
CAGGAATGGTTTTTATTAAAGAAATAGAAATGGGCAAAACACACATACAGTTTGGTGTAGTGATTAGAAACACGGACTCTAATCTGGGGAAATGGTTTGTTTCCTTACTCCTCCACATGTAGCTGCTGGTGTGACCTTGGGTCAGCTATAAATTCTTTCAGAGCTGCTTTCTCACAAGCAGTGTTTGAAAGAGCTCTCTCAGCCCCACCTACCTCACAGGGTGTCTGTTGTGGGGAGGGAAAGGTAGTGAAGGGCGGGGTATAAAACCAATCTCTTCTTCTCTTCTTCTGAAAAGGGGAGAGAGCAATTTCAGGGAAGGGTATGGTTACTAGTTTATTTATTTATTTCATTCAGCGTATATACCACTCCTTCCCGAAGGCTCGGAGCGGTTTACAGAGACGTATTTAACGTATCTAACTAGGGCCACACAGTACAGGGGAGAAATGAAAGCCTACCAGGCACCCGAGCAGGGTGTGTTCATGGTGGGTTCTTCCTCAAGTTGATGGTGTCTCGGCGGGATCTTCCGGTAGCGACTCCTTCTGGGCGGACCTTCACGGTGCAACGGACCTTCATGGTGCAATGGTGGCAGCACTGGTCTCTGTCCTTATTGGCTCCGACCATGCTCCGACCATGCTGCGTCACGCCTCCTCTCCGCCTGGGTCGTTCGTCGCCCGACTTTGCCGTATCGCCATTCATCCATTGCCCGTCGCCACCACACAGCCGCCACCACTGCTACACGCCATCCATGGAAGGAGGGTGCCCCCCACTCTTCTAAGAGCAGGTACCCATTTGTCTACTTGCCCTAGGGCTTTCGAGCCGCTGGGTGGGGGGGACAAAAGAGGTCCACAGAAGCAACAGCGAAATGACCAGCATTTCATGGAGAAGATGAGAAGACCTTCATGCAAGTGGGGGGGTGTGTGGAGGATCCAAGGACACACACACTCTGTTATGAAGCAGGGTGCCATTCTTCATAGGACAAAATGCTCCCTGGGGCAAGCTGACATATTGGCCCCCAAAACAATAACTTGATTGTCTGTTTGGAGATGGACAATGATTTTGGAGAAGCTTGATGGGTCTTCCTGAGGTGAACTATAGGTGTTAATGGTTCTTGATGACCCTGCAAGTACTGATGGGAAAAGCTACCAGGTTTTGGGAATAGTGTTAAATGTTGCTTAATTGGGGTAAATGGGTGAGGGGGAGTGAGGCTGGGTGTTGTTGAGATTAGTCCAATATGAGACAACATAGTTCTTGGGATACCCTTTGTCCTGAACTATGCGTCTCTCTGTCAGCAAACTGCCAAAGGTTAATAGAAGTGGTGGTTACCTTGCAAAACCCACCCCCCTCCTCCATGTCTAACCAAACTCTCATCTTCCAGTATACATGCATTCCTTTCTATGTACGCTAGCCTCGCTTTGAAGTAATGTTATCAGGCCAAGGCCACAGGTGGGGAAGAGCAAGGCGCTTTGCTTAGCTGTTATGAACAGTAGTGTGGGAATAGTAGAATTGTTTATCTTTGAAGGGAACATTAGTTCTCAGGGTTTTGGCGCGTGCGAGACACTCCAGCCGCTCGCGCGGGAATATTATCTATTGGCTACTAGAATTATGAACTTGCTTTATTATACCTTGCACAGCCCATATCTGTATTCTGAACAGTGACTATGTTCCAGTACGTCATGGCTTCAATAAAGTAAAACCTTTCTACAAGTGTGTACTTCATTGCAAGCTGTGGAGTCTGACACTCTCTAGGGTGAGGAGGCAGGCCCATAATCAGGATTTTTAAATTCAGGGGGCCTTTAAATAAGCCAAGGGGCACCCGGCACCCCCCCCCAAGGGAGCACCACAAATAAAATCAAAAATTGGAAGTCGGGGGGGCCTAGGCTGGATGGGAAGTCGGGGGGGCTTGGTAGTAAGCTGGGGGGCCAGGCCCCAAGATGGCCCACTATAGCTATGGGGCTGTGGGGAGGAGGTCATTAGCTGGCCAGCTGCTATTTCCCACACTTCTAAACTATATGTCCAGACTTGTCCCTGGCTAGCATCCATTTTGTGTTATTTTAGACCAGGCCTAATATATATATTATGGGGCTGCAATGGCTCAAGTGGTTAAGCTGAGCTGCAGACTGGAAGGTCAGTAGTTCAGCAGTTGGAGACCCTAGCGCTGTGTGACTGAGTGAGCTCCCATCTCTGGCCCCAGCTCCTGCCAACCTAGCAGTTTGAAAGCAAGAAATTGCAAGTAGATAAATAGGTACCACTTTGGTGGGAAGGTAACAGCGTTCTGTGCACCTCAGCATCTAGTCATGCCGGCCACATGACCACAGAAATGTCTCTTCGGCTTGGAAATGGAGATGAGCACCACATCCCTAGTGTGCGGACTCTAATCTGGGAGAACCGGGTTTGATTCCCCACTCCTCCACTTGCACCTGCTGATGTGACCTTGGGTCAGTCACAAGTTCTGGCACAGCTGTCCTTGAAAAAGAGCAGTTTGTGTCAGAGTTCTCTCAGCCCCACCCACCTCACAGGGTGTCTGTTGTGGGGAGGGGAAGGGAAAGGAGCTTGTAAGCCGCTCTGAGACTCCAAGTGAAGGGCAGGGTATAAATCCAACCTCCTCCTCCTCCTCCTCCTCCTCCTCCAGATTCAGCTGGCTTTCGAGCAAGGGAAACCTTTACCTTTAATATATATATATATATTAGGAAGGGTGTTTGTGGTTTTCTTCCCACAGTGTGGTTGCTCACCTTCTAGTGTGGTTGCCCACCATCTAGAATAGCCAACTCCAGGTTGGGAAATTCCTAGAACTTTGGGGTCCATCCTCCAAAGCAGCCATCTTCTATGGGGGAACTGACCTTTGTCATCTGGAGATCAGTTGTAATTCTGGGAAATCTTCAGGCCCCACCTGGAAGTTCACAACCCTACCATTACCTTGGTTGAGTCAGGGGATGCCCTGCCTCCTTTGTTGTGTTTGCTTCCACAGTCTCAAATGGCTACACTCTGTGGTTTTTGTACATTGTTCTGATGTTTCCTCTTCCTGTTTGTTACCAGTTGGATGTGTTCTACACCTCCTCTAATCGGATCATTTTCGGTTTTCTGCTCTGTACTGTCTGATGTAATGTGACACACCAATCTCTTGGATTGGATAACTCTCTGGCCTCTCTGTGTTTGTAGGTGTGAGCATGTGCACTCTAAAAAATATGTTTCAAATTCATGCAGTACTACAAAACTGGCCTCGGGAGCTCAAGACTGAACTACAGGTTATGTTCAGGTGGGTAGCCATGTTGATCTGAAGCTAGAAAACAAAGTTTGAATCCAGCGGCACCTTTAAGACATGAAAGCTTATACCCAGAATTAAATTTTGTTGGTCTTAAAGGTGCCACTGGACTCAAGCTTTGTTCTACATGTTATGATTTATTTTGCAAATTTAGTTACCAGGATTGTTTTAGAATGCAGAACTCTCTGTGTGTGTAGATTCCGCCATGTAGGCCTGAAGCAGCAGAACACTGGAACTTTTAAGGCCAACAAAGTTTTATTCAAGGTATAAACTTTTGTGTGCATGTACACGAAAGCTTATACCTTGTGTGGCAGAACGCACCTGCTCTGGCCTGCAGGTCCCATTTCTGCCGTGCCTTCCTTGGTGTTCCCAACGCCCTGGAGGGGCTTTTCCTCTTACTCTCCAGGGTTGCCATCACCACCTGATCAAGACTGATCAAGATCCCACTGAAGGGATCAGGACCCTCAGCTCCCCTTCCAAGCTCAGAGGCCTTGCTTCAGTGTCTCCCACTAGCCCAGTGCCTGGCCAGCACAGGGACAGATTAACGCCTCGTCCACCCCTGGAGGAATAGCCAGTTGCCAACTGCTTGCCTCTCCCCCTCCCAGGGATCCCCTTTAAAATAGCATGTCCAAAACAGTGGGGATTTATGTGGTACAGAGAACCACTTCCAGAATCAAAAGTTTAAAGTATTTATTAAAAAGAAAATGTTTAGAAGCATATTTTTAGCACCATGCCATATTGAAGCAAGAACAAAAGAAATTGGCAAAACTCAAATCCTCTGCCCCTCTCTCTAAAACATGCCCTAACTAGGTGTCAAGATTAGGACAGGCTCTTTATCTCAGGTGTCCTAGTTCCCCTTGCAAGGTGGTTTTAACAAATCTGTGTCTCCTCCCCCTTGACCCTGGTCAGCCCAGGTCGAGGCTTCTTTTCCTGTTATCTCCAAAGATTTACTTCCTTAATCTTTGTAGAATCTGACACCCCCAACTCTCTGTTCCTTCCCAAAAGAAGGGAGGTGAGGAGGAGAATGACTGACCATTTCATTGTCTAAATCCATTAACATCTGTGTGCAGGTGAGCTGATGTTCCCCGGGAACGGACTTCCTCCTCTGACTAGAGAGGGGGAAACTGGTAAACTGCACAAGGAAGCGCTGCTCATTGCCGACCTTCCACCAGGAGAAAATGCATTTCTCCACACCTGGAATAAAATTTTGTTGGTCTTAAAGGTGCCACTGGATTCAGACTTTGTTCTCTCTCTCTCTCTCTCTCTCTCTCTCTCTCTCTCTCTCTCTGTTAGACAGACAGACAGACTGACAGACAGACTTTACTCTTTCTTCCCTTGCTGGAAAAATCCCCTGACATCCCTGGGGAAAACTTAGAAGCACCTGTATTTTTTCCCCCAGTGGGGTTAAAAGCAGATCAAGGGTGCTTTCTTTTCCAGTGAGTAAACACCAGCAATCCTGGAAGCTGAAACTGCAAAAGAAAAAACCTTTAAAAGAAACATAAAACAATCCTCATGTTGTAGCTTAGCCCTAAGTCTAACTGACTGCACAGGATTTTTCTGATGGTACAGTAGAGAGGGGAAGGAAGGTTAGGATGAAAATGAGACGTATCTGTGTGTGTGTTGCACACTCCTGTTGCCAGCTGCTTGTTTGTGTAAGTAACTCGTGGAACTCACTGCCACAAGATATAGCAGTGAACATTAGCTTAGATGGCTTTGGTTAGGCAAATTCACAGAGATATATTCTTCAAGAGATATTAGCCATAACAACTAAATCAAACCTCCATCGCTATGAGATAGTGTAGCTCTGAACACCTGTTGTTAGGGGGCAAAAACAAGGGCAGGTCTGACTGTTTGTGTCCTACTGTGGGCCTTTGGAAGGATCTGTGTTAGGGTTCTCAACTCCAGGTGGGGAAATTCCTGGAGATTTGGGGGTGGGATTTCAGGAGGACAAGGTTTAGGGAGACGTGGGACTTCAGCAGGGCACAATGCCATAGAGTCCACCCTCCAAAGCAACCATTTTCGCCAGGGAATATATCTCTAGTCTGGAGATCAACTGTAATTCCAAGAGATCTCCAGGTTCCACCTGGCAGTTGGCAACAAGAGAACAAGACGCTGGCCTAGCTGGTGCGCTGGTCTGATCCAGCAGGGCTGTTGTGATGTTTCTAGGACCGTGTTTCTAGGCATTCAAGGAGGCGAACGCTTTGCACAAGGAAAGGCCTCCACTCTGGCCTTCTAGGTCTGTGCTTATTGACGCAGCACCACTGGGTGCTCATTGTGCCTGGCTCGCTTTGGCGACGTGGTTAACAAAGGCAGCTCCTGGAGGCGGGCCTTGTTGAGTTGCATTGAGCTGATGGGATCACGCCTGCCTCTCACCGCCCACCTGCTGAGCCACACACTGCCTCGCCCGGTTGGAAGCTGAGGCCGGCCACTTTTCACAGCGCCGTCTCCCCCACCCCAGGCTACGGATTAACCGCAGAGGGATACAATAGACACATATGCTCCTCTGCCCAGTCCTGTCTATTCAGCTGTGTGTTACATAGCCTAATAAGGATTAGGCATAATGAATTGGAAGGAGTTAACAATATAAAAAGGCAAGAGGAAGGGGGGGGGGAGAAAAGGTCTAAGCACTGGTAATTCCATTTCATGTTGCTTTGGCGTTGCCTCGCTTTCAGCAAATAGCTGTAATCCGCTTTGAAATCAAAGGTGGTACAAAGTATGAATTTAAATTTGACATTTATAGGTCCTGACAAGATTATGCAGTCCAGGAAGGTTAGTGCGTGTGTCTGTTTGTATACCTGTTCTTGTTTGTGGCTTAAAAAGCCACCTCCGCTGCAGGACAAGAGATTCCCAATCTGTGGGAACTGCTGCGGATTCCCAATCTGTCCAAGTTTATCACTTTCTTTGTCTCCATTTAGGTGTGCCAGCCTCCAGGTGGGGCCTGGAGATCTCCCGGAATCACACCTGATCTCCAGACAACAAAGATCAGTTCATTAGTTGCTGTAGATTTTCCGGGTTATGTGGCCGTGTCCTTGTAGGACCAGACGTTTCACCAGCAGCTGTGACTGGCATCCTCAGAGGTATAACACAGAAAGATGGAGGACTCTCTGTGTCAAGGTGAGAAGAAAAATGGTAGGCAGGTAATTTATATCTACTCCGGAAGGCGGGGTAGGGCTGAGTCATTAATTTGCAGGAGTTCCCCAGGCTGTGACAGGCTAATGCAGGAGCTTTCCTGAGGAAGACATCCCAAATCTTCAGGACTTTTCCACCCGGAATTGCTAACCCTGTAACTCAGTTAGAAATGTGGTAGTTCAGTGAAAAGACAAGAGTTGGAAGTAGAGAGAGAATTTAAATAACATGTATCTAAGAAAGAAAGTCCCAATTATCTATGGCTCCCAACTCCTAGTTGGGAAATTCACGGAGATTTGGGGGTGGAACCTGGAGAGGGCGGGGTTTGGGGAGGGGAGGGGCCTCAGCAGAGTATAACACCATGCAGTCCACCCTCCAAAGCAGCCATTTTCGCCAGGGGAACTGACCTCTGTCAGCTGGAGACTGATTGTCATTCCGGAGGACCCATCTGAAGCGTGCAAGACAAAGTGAGAACACAGTATGCGGACACTGACAAAATCGAAAACTGTCTATGTAATCTTATTACATGTGCCAACACTAATAAAGACAAATTAGTAACCAAATACACAATATGTGTTTATTAATAAGTAGAATAAGATAACTCCCGCAGCTCCATTTATCAACAATATTTTCAAAAACATTCCATAGAACTATCAGCAATGTTTCCAAAACCAGTCCATTGAAAATGTTCCTTGGTGTTTTGTAAATTCTATCCTCATTAATAAATCCTAAGGCTGTGCAATGGACAAAAACAGAAATGATTCTTGAACCCAAAACAATGGCATTCTCAGTAGCAGGCACACACTGCTTCAAACTTCCAAATAAGATTCTTTTAGTTACAAAATGCAGTCCCAACTTGATGGGCAAGCTAGCTAAAACTAGCCACGTTTCCACAAAGCTTCTTCAAAAGGTGGAACTGCTTCTCTCGATCCAGCAGCGCCCCACAGCAATCAGCCACATTTCTGAAAGGAGCCTACAAACTTTAGGATACAGCCCACCATCTCAGACCCACAGCATGACACTCTTCAGATTTCAAATTTCTAAATCCATTCACTTTAAAACTAGGCCCATTGTTACTGCTACTGGTTGAGTCTGAGGTGAGTAGCCCATGTGGCACTGCTGGAATCACTGTGGCTTGGTTCAGCTTCCTCTGGGCTACCAGATGCCCTGCAGCGCTTTCCCGAGTCTGAGTCCAGTGGCACCTTTAAGACCAGCTCCAGACCGACATGACTACCCACCGAGAACGTCCCCAGTAAGTGCAGGGGCCAGTCCCTCCCCATGTCACATAGCAGAAGAACAGAAGAACAGGAAAGGAAGCCAAAGTGGTTACTAGGCTGACACTTGGGCTGATTTTTTTAATAGAGTGGCTGTGTTCCCTCTAAGATGAGTTAGTGTGAGCGAGCTCACAGTTTTTTATCCTCCAGCTCACAGATTTTTGCCTTAGCTCAGGAAGGATGGCTTCAGAGCAAACTAATTTATGCAGCAGCCAAATCACTCGCTCACAGCTTTAATGCCAGTAGCTCACAGAGTAGAATTTTTGCTCACAAGACTCCACAGCATAGAGGGAGCATAGGAGAGTGGTATTCTTATGTTAAATAAGAAAGGCATTCCAGAAATTATCCAGATGAATTTCTGCTTAGCATCCCAGGATTCTTAGCTTTCTTGGACAGCCAACACCTGCTCAACAGCATCCAAGGCTTTCTTTACTGCAAAGCCTTTCTTGGCAGGAGGGCAGCCCACTTGTGGAGAGACAGAGGGCTGTATTCATGCAGTTAGGAACCACAGCAGGGAATGAAGGCCTCAGACACTGTCATGCCTCTGTGACGTGTGCAGGAGGTGCCCACGGAGAAAAGCTCTGGTCGGTACTGCTGTTTTAATTTTGGTCTCTTGGGTTTTGATGGCAAGCCACAAGCTTTTTGGAAAGGTGGTGGTGGTGATGGGGTTCAATAAAAAATAAAATGAGTGCTGATGTAAGGAGCAAATAGAGATTTGTCCTGTATATGCTGCAGAAAGCTTCCCAATGCCATGTCCAGGTCCATTTCTGACTAGGACCGTCCCCAAACCAAGCGAGGCCAGATGGCTTTCTTAAACCCAGGTCCACAAAGTTTGTGGTGATCATTTGCACGGCACTCTTTAAAAGGAGGCTTGGCATTTTGCCATCCTTCACACACCCACACACTGATCCTAGTGAGAAAAGACAATTTGGGGTCACGAGGTCAGGGCAGAGATGCATCTTCTGAAGAGCCATACAAATTGGCCAATGCATTGCCCTTGGCTGCAAATCCTACCAACAAAGTACATTGATGAGAATGTAGGTGAGGTTCCAAAATACACACACACACACACACACACCAAAACACCACCCACCCTTGAAAAACTGGTCCCATGAATACACTAAGCTGCTTTATACTTAATCAGCCCATTGGTCCATCAAGGTCAGTATTGTCTATTCAGACTGTCAGTGGCTCTCCAACAATACTCCCACTAAGCTATGGAATCTTGTGAGCAAAAATTTTGCTTTGTGAGCTCCTGGCATGAAAGTTGTGAGCGAGTGATTTGGCTCCTGCATACATTAGTTTTCTCTGGAGCCATCCTTCCTGAGCTAAGACAAAAAATGTGTGAGCCGGAGGCTAAAAAAGCTGTGAGCGAGCTCACGCCAACTCAGCTTAGAGGGAACACTGCTCTACAGTGTCTCAAGGAGAGGTGTTTCACGTCACCTCTTACCTGATCTTTTCAACTGGAGGTGCTGGGGATTGAACCTGGGACCTTCTGCATGTCACTGAGCCACAGCCCCTCTCCTCTCGTAAGGAACACAAGCAGAAATGAGTGACAGAAACAGAATTTTCTGACATCTCTTCTCCCTCTATACCCCACAAAATGCCACCCTTGGGGGCTCCCAGAGTATGACGAAAGGGTCTACAGTAGGCAGGGGAATCAGAGAAAAAGTACCCTTTACCCACCGGCAGACGGACGTTTCTGCCACTGAAAAATGAGATTTGTGTTCAAGCCAGCACTTCTAAAAATCTGAAATATGTTGTAACAAATAACACCTTATTGGAACAGGCATACACTCCTCCCCTCCAAATCCACCCCTTTGCGTCTGCTTGATTTCTCTCCGTAATATAAACAGACACATGCCAAGAGAGAGAGAGAATAAGACGGGCCCTCTAGTTTTTTAATTACAGGTTCTGGAGAGGCAAAAAGTTCATTTCTGTTGTGCTGTAATTACTGCGCATCTTTTCCAGAAGGAACGCAGCTTCCCTTCTGACCTCTGCTCCCCTCTCTCAGGACCTCGGGTGTCACTGGGACACTCGGAGCAACTTCTTAATTAATCGGGCTAATTAGCTGCCGAAATGACTGGACAGCTGGACGATATCGCCTTCTGCAATCTTGTCGCAGAGGGAAGAATCAAATAACATTTTGTTGGCCTGAGAGTTGACAAAGTCTTGGGACGCTCTGTGATCTACTTCCCATTAATGCACCTCCCAGGAGAGAATGGTAATAGAGATTATTTCGCCCCTTCGGGCTAATGAAAACCACCCTAAAGATCACAGGATGACTATTGGACGGCTGCCTCGTGGCCTGGCTAGAAGTCCTTTGCAGCTCTGACTTCTCCCCTTCTGGTTTATAGAAAGGCCAATAAAAACCTCTGTCAGTCTTCTTATCTGGCTGGACAATTCCATATCCTTTTTTTTTTTAATGACACATTATAAAAGAAAAAAACCCCAATGCCATTTAAAGTCATATTTATCATTAGTGAATTTTCATCTCCCAGAGGTCCCATATTTTCAACTGCAATATAGATTGTGTGTCTTCTTCCGCCCCTTCCCACCAAATAAATGGGTATAAGGATCAAACTCAAAGTAAAATTTGACACTTGGAATTGTATCCTGAACATGAATACTAAACTCCATTCTGGCATCTGAAGGTTCAACACAGATAATGAGTTATGAACAAAAAAGAGTTTCAAATGGAGAAGTTAAACCAAAGGCAATTAATTAATTAATTAATTCACTCATTCATTCATTTATTTATTCATAATGCACTTTATTTTGTGTTAGGCCTTGCATGATTGAAGAAAATGACATGCCCCTACCTGCGATCGATTGATCTAATTTATTACAGCAAGAGCCAGTAAAACAATACAATTCTGATATAAGAAGGATTAAAACAGTAATAACATAGTATAAAAACATTAACAAGAGAAAATTAATAAAATTAGTAAAATAAAATAATGTTAATAAGAGAATCATACAATTTTTTCAGCTAAAATAAGTTTAGGTTTCCTAATAGCTAAGCAACAAAATTTTGCCACAGCATAAGTCACTAAGCTCTGAACATCTTCTAAGAGGCATTTACGAAGGGCTTCTGGCCCCTTCCTGCAACAATTTTCCCCAATCTATTTGTTTATTGTTCTGAAATTTCATTCTGTGCCATGTTTCTCTCCTTAATTTAACTTAATTTTTGACCCTCATTCCAGAATTGGAATGTGCTTTTTCATAGCTCTCAATTCCTTAAGTTTATTTATATCTTTCTTCTCCATCTATGTAACTAATACACACAGAAATACTGAAAAGCACTACACGAAAGCAACCTTTTTTTTTTTATATAAAGATTTTATTGGCTCCCCTAGAAAGGGGAGGTATTTCGCTTAAAAGAAAAAATTGGAAGGGTAGACAGTGGGAGAAAGAGAAAGCTGAGTGATATATAGACTGGTAAATTAAACTGTTAGTAATGTCCAATTAATCTTCTTGGGCTTCTTCTGTGTGTTGTCAAACTTCTTTTCTTAGTCCGGTCACAATTAATTATCTGTTAGTATGTTAGTAATGTTCCTTTGAATTTCTGTTAATAAAAAAATCTCTTCTGGGCACATTCAGAACCGCTTCTTTGCGTGCTGGGTACTTTTACTTTCGCTGACGTGGAGGAGCTTCCTCTGTTGTCTTCTCCTTCCGGCTTGTT
>NW_015176594.1:29197-50767 GCF_001447785.1 Gekko japonicus | reverse complement strand
GAAAGAGAGACTCCCCCCTAGTGCGCCCTAAAGCGCCCCGGATCCGAGCTCCTCTCTTCTGAGGGGCTCGTTCGGGTCTCCGCTCGTGCGGATTCCCTCCTCCACCGCGGGCGGGCGAGGCGCCCTCGGGAGCGACCTGAGGATGCGTCCGCCATTCGCGGGAGCCAGACCAGAAGCCCCTGCACAAAAGCAACCTTGACTAGATCTACACTTCAATGGGTACTGAAAAATTGTAATCTCTCATTGAATTGAAGGCGTTGGAAGGGGTTGCAAAATAAGCAGATGTTGAGCTCTGTGTATAATCTGAAAAATAAAAAATGGAACAATTGAAAGGTTAGGTAATTTGAAAGTCCAAAATCTCTGGAGAAACATAGAGAAGGATAATTCCTTAGTCCTGCTAACTGCTTATGCCTAGGGGGGTGGTTTAGGCATCCTTTTAAAATCAGTCTTAGGTAAATGGATCAGCGTTTGAAAGGAAAACGCAAATAATTATTTCCCACCAAATATCTTGCTTAGAAGAAAACAGATGAGATGAAAGGGTCCATCTGATCCAGCACTGTTGACTACTTTTTGCAGCCCATTCATATGTCCCCAAGAAGCTCTAAAGATAATATTTTCATCTCACATGGCTAATAGACTGGTGGCAGGGCAATTTGTACAGGTCAGAGAAAAGGAAATGTTTCTTTACTCAATGAGAAATGGAATCGTGGGATTTGCTGCCAGTCAGGGGTCATTTCCTGCAGGAGCGCACAGGAGCGGAGTTCCAGCAGTAAAGAGCCCAGGGGGCGGGCACATGCAACAAGCCCCACCCCCTGCTCCCAGCAGCCCTCAGTCAGAACAAGAAGCAGCCAGGTAAGTTGCAGAGCTCCTCCTGGCCCCCGGTACAAAACAGTCCAGGGGCACCTTTAAGACCAAGTTTTATTTAGGTACAAGCTCTCCCTCCTCTGCGAGGACAGAACTGCACGTCCCCCCCCCTCAATAGCTAGCAATCCAAAACAGTCCAGTGGAGCCTGAGCAATGGGTGTTGCCTTCTGACACACTTCCGGTGATGTCGGGGGTGGGGGTGGCATATGCAAATAAATTATGCAAATAAATTATGCTAATGAGCTCATGCACCTCTTTTTCTACAAAATGACCCCTACTGCCAGTGGACATAGAGGTGGCTGTGACCACAGCTGGAATTAAAAGGGGGTTAAGCAGAATCATGGAGATGTTCATCAATGGCTACTAGCCATGGTTATTAAAGGGAACCTCCATAGTCAGAGGGACCACACCTCTAACTCCCAGTGCAAGAAGGCAACATCGTGGAAGGCCCCGGCCTCTATGTCCTGTTCATGTCCCCTGCAGGGCAGCTGGTTGGCTGCTGTGTGAAATGGGATGCTGGACTAGATGGACTACTAACATCTGATCTGCAATATGTTCTTCTTTTTTAATAATTTATTTATTGGTTTTTTTCATATTGACGCAATGTTTCCAGATATATCTGGCTTCCTACTGAACAGATACTATAGTAGCCAGTTCCAGGTTGAGAAATTCCTCGATATTTAGGGGTGGAGCCTTGAGAGGCAAGGTTTGGGGAGAGAAGCAACCTCAGCAGGGTATAATGCCTTAGAGTCCACCCTCCAGAGCAGCCATTTTATTCAGGGGGACTGATCTGTGTCATATGGAGATCAGTTGTAATTCCAGGTGATCTCCAGCCCCCATCTGGAGGTTGGCAACCCTATCAGATGCTGACGTTGCCAGCTCTGCGTTGGATCCATCAAGGTAATTCCATCAAGGCAATTTCGATATTCTTAAAGTCAAGAGAGCCAATTCTGAAGTGAGAGAGGGGATGGGAAATTGGTGGGCTCTCATTCCAAGTTGGGACCAACTGCCCATCTCTAAAACAAAGACCCCCACAAAGGCTTATGTCACCCTCTGTTTAGAAGATAAATTCCTGCAGTAAATTAGGTACAATTTCAGATTTCTCACCCCTGCTATTTTGACTGCCAATCTCTGTTTCAGTTTTGCTTCTCCCTCATGTGAAATGATCCCATGACTCTTTATGTCTATACCATTTTCTGTCTGAATTTCCCTTGCAAAATGTATGTGCATTTTCAAATTTATGTATTAATAAGTCATTTCTATGAATAATACGCATATCAATGATGTGCATTGTATGGATCCATTGCGTATCAAAACCATACAGAGTGCATACGCAATACAAACTAATCTATCAAACCAAACAGCAAAAAGTGGAAAATTGGAACACATATACAAAGGAACAAAACAGGGAATGTTTGCTCTTCCCAAAAACCCAATCTGCTAAGACTGGAATGTTCAGCTTGGTTTGGAAAAGTGTCACAAAATAGTTACACAACTCCTGCTGGTTTGCGTTGTCAGCATTATTTAAATATACTGTCGAGCTCTCCCCCACAGCATCCTCTTTTAATTTAAACCTAGACCACATTAGTTCCTGGATAGCAGATACTGTGCGCCTTTGTACGGCAAAGCAGAAGTGGTGTCATTCACACCAGATAATGGATGGTTTTATTTCTTTGTCGAATAAATTAACGCACCCGCATAATGGTCTTCTACTCGATGGCTTCTCCACTCGAAATCCAGACTTGAAAAGAGGCCTGCACAAGCACAGTCTTTTGGGTATCGCTGAATGCTGTAAAAGCTCATGGCATATGAGCTTTAGATTGTAAACTCTTTGGGGCAGGGATCTGCCTGTGTGTATTGTACACAGTTTTTTTTAAAAAAATGTTTTCCTAAACTACACACGTATAGGGTTTGGGGATGGGAACAAACTAAAACTATGAGTACCAAGAGATCATTAATACAATTGTTTCAAGTAAGGATATTGTCAAAGTAGTAATGCATGAGAGTTAATACAATAGTTATATAGAAGATTGAGCGAGTGTTCACAAACAAATTTGGTTAGAGTGTTCCTGATAATTATAGTTCTATCCAGTCAGTATAAACAAGACCTGGAGCTGACTGTGGCTCAGATCATGAGCTACTCATTGCAAAATTCAGACTTAAACTGAAGAAAATTGGGAAAACCACTAGGCCATTCAGGTTTGACCTAGATCGCATCCCTGATGAATATACAGTAGAGGTGAAGAATAGATTCAAGGGTCTAGATTTGATAGATAGAGTGCCTGAAGAACTATAGACGGAGGTTCGTGACATTGTACAGGAGACAGCAATCACCACCATCCCAAAGAAAAAGAAATGCAAGAAAGCAAAGTGGCTTTCTGATGAGGCTTTACAAATAGCAGAGGAAAGAAGGAAAGCGAAAGGCAAAGGCGAAAAGGAAAGATTTACCCAACTGAACGCAGATTTCCAGAGAACAGCAAGGAGAGATAAGGAGGCCTTCCTGAATGAACAATGCAAAGTAATAGAATGAAAAGAACTAGAGATCTCTTCAAGAAAATTGGAGAAATCAAGGGAGCATTCCATGCAAAACTGGCCATGATAAAGGACAAAAACGGTAGGGACCTAACAGAAGCAGATGAGATTAGGAAAAAATGGCAAGAATATGCAGAAGAACTATATAAGAAAGACCTCGATGTCCTTGACAACCACGACAATATAATCACTGACCTCGAGCCAGACATCCTGCAATGTGAAATTAAATGGGCCTTAGAAAACATTACTAACAACAAAGCTAGTGGAGGTGATGGTATCCCAGCTGAGCTATTCAAAGTCTTAGAAGAGGATGCTGTTAAAGTTCTGCACTCCATTTGCCAGCAAATTTGGAAAACGCAACAGTGGCCACAGGATTGGAAAAGATCAGTATACATTCCAATCCCAAAGAAGGGCAATGCCAAGGAATGTTCAAACTATCGCACAATTGCACTCATATCACACGCTAGCAAGGTCATGCTCAAGATCCTACAAGCTAGGCTTCAACAGTACGTGGATAGAGAACTACCAGAAGTACAAGCTGGGTTTCGAAGAGGTAGAGGAACTAGAGATCAAATTGCCAACATTCGCTGGATTATGGAGAAAGCAAGAGAGTACCAGAAAAATATCTACTTCTGCTTCATTGACTATGCTAAAGCTTTTGACTGTGTGGATCACAACAAACTATGGCAGGTCCTTAAAGAGATGGGAGTACCAGACCACCTCACATGTCTCTTGAGAAACCTGTATAAGGGCCAAGAAGCGACAGTTAGAACCGGATATGGAACAACTGATTGGTTCAGCATAGGAAAAGGAGTACGACAAGGATGTATACTGTCACCTTGCTTATTTAATATATATGCAGAGTACATCATGGGAAAGCGATGGCGAACCTCAACAGCATGATAAAAAGTAGAGACATCACCCTGCCAACAAAAGTCTGCATGGTCCAAGCAATGGTATTCCCAGTAGTCATGTATGGCTGCGAGAGTTGGACTATAAGGAAGGCCGAGCGCCGAAGAATAGATTCTTTTGAACTATGGTGCTGGAGAAGACTCTTGAGAGTTCCTTGGACTGCAAGGAGATCAAATCAGTCAATCCTCAAAGAAATCAACCCTGACTGTTCCCTGGAAGGCCAGATAATGAAACTGAAGCTCAAATACTTTGGCCACCAAATGAGAAGGGAGCACTCACTGGAGAAGACCCTGATGCTGGGAAAGATTGAAGGTCAAAGAAGACGGGGACGGCAAAGGATGAGATGGTTAGACAGTGTCATAGATGCAACGAACATGAAGTTGAGCAAACTTCAGAGGACGGCGGAAGGCCTGGCATGATCTGGTCCATGGGGTCACGAAGAGTCTGACTCGACTGTGCGACTGAACAACAACAAAATATCAACTTCGAGGAACTGATATTTAAGGCTGATAGTGTTTTGACAGAATTTGGTAGAGAGCATGCACTGATATTTAACGTTAGTGTTGCTTGATATAATATTTAGCTGTTGTACATGCAAAGGTATTTAGTATTTAGCAGTTGGTCTGCAACTGTTTGACAGATAATGTGCAATACTATTTAGTATCTGACAGGGTGTGATATTTCACATATGGTACCTGCCAAAAATCACAGTATCCAGGATATATCAATAACTCTGAAGCAATTTGTTGCAAATGCTGAGGTAAAAATTCATCTTGTAAATTTGTATCTGAAATGTAAATGAAGAAATGCTGGGAAATTTCAGGATATTCTAACTTCATAATTCAAACTATATATTTATGGGCAACAGCAAGGCTTTTTCAGTGATGAGGGAGACACTCGGTATGTGCTCAATGATACTCTGTATGGCAACATGAACTGGGAGCTCACTGACCACATATACTGGGAATCTAAGGTCCCTGCAGGGCTGTGGAATCATACAATATAGCTCTGTCCCATCAGATCTCAGAAGCCAAACTGGGTTGGTACTTGGTTGGGAGAACATCAAGGAAGACTCCGTAAAGGCAGGCAATGGCAAACCACCTTCGCTTCTCACTTCCCCTGAAAACCTTCTGGGGTTACCATAAGTGGACTGAGACTGGGCAGCACTTTACACACAGGGATACAAAGTCTCTACAATAAATCCCAAACACATGGTTCCATTTTGTGAATTTTCCATGCTCATACAGCTTCCATACATATGAACCCAGTTTAGTGTGGTGATTAAGTGCGCAGACTCTAATCTGGGAGAACCGGGTTTGATTCCCCACTCCTCCACTTGCACCTGCTGGATTATCTTGGGCAAGCCATAGTTTGGCACATCTGTTCTTGAAAAAGAGCAGTTTTTGCCAGAGCTCTCTCAGCCCCACCTACCTCACAGGGTGTCTGTTTTGGGGAGGGGGAGGGAAAGGAGTTTGTAAGCCGCTCTGAGACTCCTTTGGGAGTCTCCCTGGAGGAAGAACAGAATAAAAATGTACTTAAACCACCCACACACAAAAAAGGATGTTTCAAAATGTCAAGATTCCTTTCCTATAAAATAAAACCATGGTGTGCTTTTCCCTGACTAGAGCGATAGAAACATCGCCATTAAAATTGACGTCCAGCTTTTCCTTATTTTGTGTATCCTCCAGTATATATAATTCTATTTTGGTCATGGACTCCCCTGAACATTCCAACACTCTCCAAAATCAGTTCGCTCTTTGATCTGTCATTCAGAGGGTCTCCCTATCCACTGGCTGCTTTGCCTGAGTCCTGCCTCCAACATTCTAAAGATTTGCTCTTCCTCTCCCCCCACAGCCAGTCAGAACACAGAGGTCATTTGCATATGTGGCCTGATTCGCCTTTGCCTCGGAACACAGAGGTCGTTTGCATATGCGGTCTCACTGGCCTTTCCCTCTAACGTTCTAAACAGTTTACTGTTGATGTTCTGAGGTAAAATAAATTTCCCCTTAGTGTCTGTTGGGGGAAACCATGGCTGCAAATCTCCAGGTGAGGGCTGAAGATCACTCAGAATTACAACTGCTTTCCAGATGGCAGAGATCAGTTCCCCTGGAGAAAATGGTGGACTCTGTGTCCTTATATCCTGCTGAGAGAGCCCCTGTATGACAGCCAATGTGACGTAGCAGTCAGGGCTTCAGCTATTAAAACTGATGTCCAGATGACCCAGATCAGTTCTCTTGGAGACAATGGCTGCTTTGGGCAGTGGATTCAATGGCATTATACCCTACTGAGGTCCCTCCCCACCCCAAATCCTGCCCTCCCCAGGCTCTACCTTTCAAATCTACAGGTATTTCCCAACCCAGAATTGGCAACCGTGTAATCACTATGGAACCACTTTACAAACCCTTGGAACCCAGAAAACATGGCACAGGAGGAGGTGCTTTTCTACCTTAGCTGCCACTGCATAACACCCCCCTCCCCCTCAAAAAACAAGTCAGAGGTGGAGAGAACCATATCTGTTACCATGAGGATGTCCTCCCATTCTACCCACTTGGGGCAGCAAAATGACTTGAGACAGCCGTGCCTTATAGCTAAGCAGAAGGAAAGAAACATGGCTTGCTTCCCTCCATTTTCCACCTCCCTCTGCCGCTCCACCAGCCACAGTCAGGACACTCATCTGGAGCTTCCTTCTAGATCTCGTTGTATTTCTTCCCACAACGGGCATTACTCCTAAAGGTAAAAGTTCCCTTGCTCGAAAGCCAGTCGAATCCGACTCTAGGGTTGCAGTGCTCATCTCTGTTTCCAAGCCAAAGAGCCAGCGCTGTCCGAAGACATTTCTGTGGTCATGTGTCCGGTATGGCTAAATGCCGAGGTGCATGGAACGCTGTTACCTTCCCACCGAAGCGGTACCTATTTATCTACTTGCAATTTCTTGCTTTCGAACTGCTAGGTTGGCAGGAGCTGGAACTAGAGACGGAAGCTCACTCCGTCATGCGGCACCCCGGGTCTCGAACTGCTGAACGACCGACCTTCCACAGCCTGCAGTTCAGCGTCTTAACCACTTGAGCCACTGCAGCTCCTAGTAATGTATAATTAGCATGAAAGAAACACACAAAAATGGGAAATTTGCGAAAGGAAGAAAGCCAGATGCAATTGATCCTTCTGATCATGCATGAAAATGAGAAGCAGCAAATAAAAAGTACATATTTTCACACCTGTATGCCAAATCCTCTAGGGCTTGGTTGACTACGAAGCTTGTCAGCCTGAAGGAATGGACTATTCCCGTAAAGAGCCAGAGAAGGGGAGGTGTGCTAAGGCACTGGCAGTCCTCTGGCCCTTGAGAAACTGAAAGTCTTCATCAATGGATCAGGCCCATTTTGGGTTTTGAAGTACCCTGGAAGATGATCTCCACCTCATACTCGGGATCTACTGGGGATCTTCTCTCTGCCTGCCCCATGGTTTGTGTTGTAAGTCGAGATCAGGCAGCTCTTTCTTTAATCAGTGATTTCAGTTTATTACAACAGAACACACAGGACAACCCCAACTTATATACAGTTTGGAACTGGCTAAACCACACCCCTAGAACAGTAAGGTCCAATCATAAGTGAGTGCTTAGGGCCAATAGGGTTTGTTCCCGCCGAAAGTCTTAGTCTTCTCTGATTGGTCCATTGCACAATGGCAGCCAATCAGGCTGTTGATTTTAGGATACTGAGAATCTATGGAGCTTGTGACTGAAGCTCAGGCTCTCTCTACAATTCAGGCTATCCATATCACACAATACATAACAGTTTGGCAGTACGAGATTAACTAGTTGCTTTGTGGAACAGGCAGGAATTTTTTTGGGGGGTGGGTGGCAGTGGCATCAGATTGGTTGAAATGGGGCTCATTCTAGAATCAGGATGGTCTGAGGGGGAAATTGGGGGGGAGGCAAAACAAAGGGGATGATGACGTTGTTGCCCCCCCCCCTGCATCCCGCATCAAATTGACACTCTCCCTATTGTCCTCGGGAGATTTGGGATCTGGTGGTTAATAGGCTGCTGGGAAAAGCAGGCCTTCTTGTCTTTGTGAATCCCTCGACCACGGCTATCGGAAACCAGAACTCACAGAGCCACCTTTGGAAAGATGAAGGCGGACGGTGGCCGAGCTGCTTAGCAGGAAGTCCTGGGCTGTCGGATGTGTTGATTAGCTGGTGTCAAACCGAAATGGAGAGAGGCTCGACTCAGCAGGCATCCTGTGGCCGTAGGCTTGCCAAGTCCCCCCGCCCCCCATCCCAGAGGCCCGTTCCCCACTGCCGGTGGATCGGGCCCCAGGGGGAACCCCACCCCCAAAGCACGCAACGTGCACGTCACTCCAGTGTGAATCCAACTTGGGAACCCTATGCAGCCGTCCGGTGCGCTCGTGCGTGCCTGTGAAGCAGTCAAAGTCAGAAGTGACATCAGAAAGCCCCAGAGAAAAACCTGACGTGTGATTTCTCTGGATCACCCCCCCGGCCCTTTCTTCCCCCTGGTTTTCCTTTCTCAGATCTCACCCTGTGGGTTTCAAGCAGGCTGAAGAAAGGGAAGGCCACCGGGTTGTTTGATCATGGCTTCCTCGGGAACACTCGACAGATGCCCCAAAGGCAATTGAGGTCCTGCTCCTGCCTCCTCCTCGTGTCAGAGGGGCTTCTTGAAACCGCCACTGAAAATGAGATTGACGTTTCCTTGCAGCCATCGTGACTTGATCAGATCTGAAACGCCTTACCCCCTCAACGCAAACATTTTCAGCAGTGCTGAGAGAAGACACCCTGCCCCCCAAAAAATCTCAGTGCTCCTTGTAAAAAATCTTGGCTGGTTCATGCAAATCGCCCTCACTTCCCATTGGGGATGCCATTGCACAAATAGGATTGGTTACACAACATTGCGCCATAATCCTGAAAAAGAGCAGTTTCTGTCAAGAGCTCTCTCAGCCCCACCCACCTCACAGGGTGTCTGTTGTGGGGAGGGGAAGGGAAAGGAGTTTGTAAGCCGCTCTGAGACACCTTTGGGTAGTGAAGGGTGGGGTATAAATCCAAACTCTTATCTTCTTCTTCATGTAACAATCTGTGGTAGGGTGGGATTCTCTGTGCATCTATTCCGGGAAGAAGGAACAGACCAGGGTATGGGGTGGGTTGTGGGGGTGGGAGAGAGACGGGAGGAACAGCCATCATGGGAGGTTCACGTGGCCGACAACTCCTTCAAATGACAAAACCCTCGGAAGTCTGTTTGCACGGAAAGGCAGGATAGGAAAGCTTTCAGTAAATCTAGACAACTAGCAGGTCATGAGGAATGCCAGGTTGGAACCCTTGTCGCAGACATACTAATTTTCTATGCAGAAGATTTCAGCTTGTCTGTGGAGGAAGATTTCCTCTCATGAGCCACCACCTACAATCTGATGAACTGTGACTCACCCACAGGTTTACTGCAGGAATGACGCCTCAGTCTGGTTACATCCATGTTTCTTAAACAAGAACATTTCGGGGGACCGGGATTAGGTTGATAACTAAGGAATCCTAGGAACTTTGTCTCACTGCACTTAAAAACTGCCCAGATGTTCCTTTGCAGACAGGTTTTTTCATGTGGAAGACCATCTGTGGTAAAGCAGATGTGGGACTGGATTTTGGCTCTGGCAACTAGGCTCCAAAGGTTTCTTGGGCTGTGATCAGTGTTCCCTCTAAGCTGAGTTGGTGTGAGCTAGCTCACAGTTTTTTATCCTTCAGCTCACACATGTTTGTCTTAGCTCAGGAAGGATAGCTCCAGAGCAAACTAATTTATGCAGTAGCCAAATCACTCAAGAGCCAGTCTGGTGTAGTGGTTAAGTGCGCTGACTCTAATCTGGGAGAACCAGGTTTGATTTCCCCAATCCTCCACTTACAGCTGCTGGATGACCTTGGGCAAGCCATAGTTCTGTCACAGCTGTCCTTGAAAGGGCAGTGCTCAAAAGAACTCTCTCAAACCACCTACCTCACAGGGTGTCTGTTGTGGGGAGGGGAAGGGAAAAGAGTTTGTAAGCCACGAAGAGACTTGAAGTGAAGGGCGGGGTATAAATCCAATTTCTTATCTTCTCTTCTTCACAACTTTAATGCCAGTAGCTCACAAGACTCCACAGTTTAGAGGGAGCATTGGCTGTGATGTGCTCATACACCTTCAGGCGGGCAAGGTTTCCCTTCCATTTGCACACACTAGAGAAATTCTGTTAATTCTGTTCATTCCCCTTTACCTAATTTCTCCCTGAAATCCAACAATCTGTTTCTTTCCCTCTTTTTAGCAAATTGGAGTCTGTTTCAAATCAGTGCCTCCATTTTGATTAAAAGAGAAATTTGAAGATAGGAGGAGCAGGAAGGGGGGTTCAACAAAATTTCAGAATTTATTCTGCAGACGCACAGAGGCAAGCAATGTCCTGCTACAGCATGCTGTGATATGCAACATATATAAAAAAATCCTGTGGTGTGTAACATAAATACACACACACACCTGGAAGGGCAAAAGTGACAAAAGGGTGCACAGAAATCTACAAAAAGTAATCAAAAATAAATTAAAGACAAATTCCTCTTCTGAAAAGGAATAAAAGGAATAAATGCATTCAGGGGTCATTTCCTGCGGGAGCGCACAGGAGCGGCGCTCCAGCAGTAAGGAGCCCAGGGGGTGGGCACATGCAACAAGCCCCACCCCCTGCTCCCAGCAGCCCTCGGTTGGGGCACGAGGAGCAAGAAGCAGCCAGGTAAGTTGCAGAGCCGCCGCCCCCCAGCCCGCCTTCAGGTACAAGCTCTCCCTCCTCTGTGAGGGCAGATCTGCATGTGTCCCCTCCCAATAGCTAGCAATCCAAAACAGTCCAGTGGTGCCTGAGCGGTGGGTGTTGCCTTCTGTCACACTTCTGGTGATGTCAGGGGGTGTGGCATATGCAAATGAGTTATGCAAATAAGTTGTGCTAATGAGCTCCTGCACCTCTTTTTCTACGAAATGACCCCTGAATGCATTTCAGAAAATGAAATTCCACTCCCCGTAACAATACTATCACACGCAGATCTCTGCAAGAAGAAGAACCTATTTTTCTAACATAACTGAATTACATCGTCAGTACTATACTGTATCTTATTCTACAACCTCAAATTCTAAATGCAGAGTTTAAAAAAAAAAAACACTGTAAAAAAGAAACCTAGCTCATCAGGAAAACCCCTTCCCCAGGACTTCTAGCTTTCTACAGGAAGGCAGTCTGGAATCGGAAGGAGCTGGTGCCAGGTATGAAATTCATATATCCTTCCATTTTCACCTTGCCCGCCAAGCTAAGTTTATTAGTAAGTTACGTGTCATATTTGCTATTTATAAATAAGAAAGAATAATTTCTATTTCACCTTTCTTCCATCATGGAACTCAAGAAGTAGAGAGGGTTACTAAGAGATCTCCTGTCCAGATGCTGAGCAGATACAGATCTGCTTAGGGTATGTCCATGACCATGGCTCATTGGCAGAGCATTTGCTTGGCATGCAATAGGTTTCAGGTTCAGTCCCCGGCACCTCCAGTTAAAAAGGGCCAGGCAGCAGGTGATGCGGAACACTTCTGCCCGAGACCCTGGAGAGCCGCTGCCAGTCTGTGTCAAGAATACTGTTCTTGATGGACTGACGGTCTGATTCTGTGTAAGGCAGCTTCCCATGTACTTAATTCATATTGCATGCCCTCAGATTATGTCCTGGACCAAAAACAACACAAAGGCATGGCAAAAATTTAGCTGGCAGCCATGATGCCAAATTAGAGTTTAATATAGCAGATGTTCAAAAATATTTCCGGTGTCATCATTTAGGTTTTGAATCAGATTAAAAAAACACAAAAAACTGGAATTGTTGGGATTTTTAGTGTGACACATTTATCTCAGAATCTGAAAACTGAGAGCTTCAGACTTGCTGGCGTTTCGGTTGCGGAAAGCATCAAATATGAAGAAGAGAAGAGATTGGATTGGATTTATACCCCGCCCTTCACTACCCAAAGGTGTCTCAGAGCGGCTTACAAACTCCTTTCCCTGTGAGGGGGGTGGGGGCTGAGAGAGCTCTTGACAGAAACTGCTCTTTTTCAAGGACAGCTCTTATCAGAGCTATGGCTTGCCCAAGGTCATCCAGCCATGTGCAAGTGGAGGAGTGGGGAATCAAACCCAGTTCTCCCAGATTAGAGTCCACGCACTTAACCACTACACCAAACTGAAATGGAAGAAACTGTCAAATGCCAGTTCCAGATCCAGCTGAGAATCCCTTCTCGAAGAAACATGAATGGTTGTTGGTATTAGGTTTTGATTGTCGAGCTGCTGTAGGAAGCCAATTGACCACATTGCAGGATAAAAATATAATGAATTGCCAATGAATATTGCCATATATATGAAATGCCAATGAATATCACTTACTGAATACCATGGATACGAAATGCTCTTACTAGCAAAACTCACTAGATGACGCTTGGGCCAGTCCCTCTCTCTGCCTAACCTGCCTCACAGGGTTATTGCTGTGAAGATAAAATGGAGGCTGGAAAAACAATGTCGTAAGTAGCTTTGGGTCCCCCTTTGGAGGAGAAAAGTGAGAAACAAGCATCTAAACCAAACCAAAGCCAAACCAGATCCATTCTGTTTGATAGATGTTCAAACATTACGGGAAATGTCTGGAAAAATTCACAGAGGAGAATTCCAGGGAGCAGTTAATTTCACTGTAGAGTCAATCAATTTATATTGGGTTGACAATCCCCCCCCCCCTTTGTTGGGTTTAAAGCCCATGTAGGAGGTCTTGAAACAGAGAGAAGCCGGTTAGTAGACATAGGACAGCCAGTCACTGGGTGCCACCACCCAGCTCTGGCCAGAAGAAGGAACTGCAGGGAGCCCTGGCACACCAGCTGAGGTTGTTTCCTTGCCCTGATAGGCCAGAATAGGTCAGGTGGTTGTCAGCAATTCCTACAAAAAATGTTCTGGACAGGCAGGCTTGCCTGAAGATTTGAGCAGCTGGGGGTTTGTTCTTGATAAGCTTTAGCCAGATGAGCAACACAAAGCCACACACACAGCCCTTCTTTCTAACGTTGCCTCCCCCTCCCCTCGTTTGCAATGTCTGTCGCCAACCGATGTCCATGTGTTAGCATGCTCCCTCCCACTTCCACAATGCTCATAATATGCATTGCTAATGACATATTTGCACCTCTGATAATTTGTATGACAGGAAAGGAGTCTAATCCTGAATCAGGGAGGAAGTGTGCATGGAGGGGGGGAACACTCCTATGTGATGGAGGATTTACAGTCTTAGAAGGCAAACAGTGGCGGGTGTAATTAGGAAGAAAATTTGTCATGCTCTTGACTCTAGGAGAGAATGAAAGGTTTGGAATAGCAATCTCCCAAGTGTTTACCCAACACGAGCGCACACAAGATGGAAAGCGCATTTCCAACCACGGACAGATTAATATTTGATGCTAGAAAGAGAAATGCATGCTGTTCATGTTTATTTAGGATATTGTGAAATACAGTGAAATTTGCAATTTGATTGGATTCAGAGGTATGCAGTGTGTGTGTGCTTTAAGTTCTAAGCCGCTAGATGTCATATAGGAAGTCGACATGATTGTGGTTTAGGCATTCCAGTGATAAAGTGTACAAAGAAAGATGTATAAATACACAGGCACGCACAAACACGTGTGCAGGTGTGAGCACATAGCGTCTTGGGATGACTAAGAAAACTCTATGAAGTTTTGCTGTTTCACAATACTAAGCTAAGTACCCTGGGATGGATTCAAGGGAAATTTATATTTGGGTGACTTTGTTAGCCATTGGAAAAGAAACCCCCAAAAGGCAGATTGATTGATTGATTGATTGATTTTCAGCAGTTACCAGATGTCCTCTTTTTAGAGGACATGTCCCCTTTTTTTGGTGTCTGTCTTTTTTTGGGCTCTTTTAAAAAAAACTGATGAAAATGTCCTCTTTTTGGGTTGGAAGGATAGGAATATTCCTCATTAGTAACAATGTTCACAGCTTCACTTGTAAGGGGATTTAAAATGAGATTTGTCATAGGGATCTCTTGTTTAAAGTCGTTAGGAAATATGTCCTTTTTTTTGCTTTTCAAAATATGGTAACCCTAGGGTTTACCATTATTCCAGGTTTCTAATTTATTCACCATGTGGAGGTTCTCCCCCCCCCCCCGCATTGTCATTGTGAGCCATTCCTGTTTGGTCGTCTCTTTATCCGTTTTCTTCTTTCACACAGTTTTATACCATTTATGTATTTTTCACCATTTATGTACTGTGGACACAAAATTGATGTGGGAGATTAAGAAAAAAAAATAGAGAGCCAGCATGGTGTAGTGGTTAAAATATCAGACTAGGATCTGAGAAACCCAACTTCGAATCCTGAGTCGTGACCTGGAAGCTGTCTGGGTGACCTCGGGCCGGTCACACACTCTCAGCCTCACCTCTCTCTCTCAGGGTTCTTGTGAGGATAAAACGGAGGAGAGGGAAATGATTTAAGCTGCTTTGGGCCTGTTGAGGAGAAAGGCAGGATACAAATAAAGGTGTGTGTGTGTGTGTGCAGGGCTGGCCCGTCATAGACAATTTTTAGGCAGCGGCCTGGAGAGGCCCCTTAAGAGGGAAGCCCCCCCGGCCTGCTGCCCCTCCCCTCCCTCGCCTGCTCTCTGCCTACTGCCGCTGCCCCGGGCTCTACCTGCGCCTCTGGATTTTTGCGTTTGGACAGTGGGGAGGGAGGGCAATGATGGGGGACCAAAAAGAGAACGTCCCGCAGCCGCCTGGGTCAGAAAGGGAAGAAAAAAATGGCTGCCCGCACTTCGAACCCACTGGTAAGTCTTGCCGGGAGCCATCTTCCCTTACTTTCTCCTCCCGCCCCTCCTATCCCATAAAATTGTCTCGCGGGTAAAGCCCGCTGGTTGTGGTGCCCTGTTTGTGCCACATGACCTTGCTGAAGCTGTTGACCGGCAACTGCCAGTTTGAGAGGGGCGGGGTCTAGGAGCGCATCGTTTTCACTTTCAACACCCTCATGCTGCGGGTTTCCTTCAGCATAACGTATGAAGGTGCTGGCAGGTGAAGCCACACCCATGCCCCTCCCAGGAAATGACAGACCAGAAATGATGTGTCACATGGCTGGAAGTACAGGAAGGAGGGTTGCCAACAGGAAGTAGGGTTGCCAACATCCAGGAGGTGGCTGGAGATCTCCTTACAACTGATCTTCAGGCAACAGAGATCAGTTCCCCAGGAGAAAATGGCTGCTTTGGAAGATGGACTGTATGGCCTTGTACCCCACTGAAGTCCCCCCCACCCAAACCCTCTCCTCCTTAGGCTCCACTCCCAAAATCTCCAGGTATTTCCCAGCCCAGATGTGCTTCTGGACTGAAATCTTGGCAACCCAAAGTTGGCAGCCATAGGTCAGTCGGGGGAGGAGAAACAGAGGAAAGGTGGGGGTGGGGCGAATCTTGTGTTTTTTTTCCACTGACTTTGGAGCCAAACAGATTACGAGTCCATAAAGAGGAGCTCCCTGAGATCTGCTAACATCTTCAGTTTTCCTTAAAAATAGCAGCAAGAATTATGTGGATTGGGATGGGGGATGGGGAAGGGGCATTTAACCCCCACCCTATATCCTTTCCACAATTACCCCCCCCCAAGCTGCTATTAGTTTCCATACGGCAAAAGACTGATAATCTTTTAAAAAGTAATTTGTATACTGAATAAGCTATACACATGCGTATGCCCATTCGTATGCCCTTTCATATGCCCCCAAAAAATGTACATGAAGGTTTTTGGAGATACCCAGGCAAGGGAAGAGAAAACCCTGTCCCTCCCAAATCCTGTATCTGGATTTTGATCACAGCCCGTGTCCAGTTTCATGTGACGGGGGATCCCTCTATTAATACCGTAACATGCATCTTATTAGGGGCTTCAGGGGGTAAATTCAGTACCTGGTGCTGGTGGTGGTTGACGGTCAGCGTGTGCAGCTTCAGGTCCTCCTGGTGAGTAGACGTCTTCTTCCAGGCCCCTCCGGAACAGCAGGCATGAACGATGTGGCCTTGCTTCCCACATGTTCGGCAGACGGTGTCACGGAAATGGGACGTCCGGCGTTCGTGCACCTCTCCGCAGTTGACTTGTCGTGTTGTCCGGTCGCTCCAGATTATGTGTGCAGCTTCCTGCGGCTGGTCTGGTGAACGAGCAAAACTTTATCTTTGTCCGAGTTATCAGATGCTGCAGCCGGGAACACGTGGTATGTTGAAGATGAAGATGGCTGACGGTCGCGGTGTGAGCCCTCGAATGCGGTGGCCATCTGGAGGGCTCCATCTAGCTTGAGGTCGGCAGTGCCTACTAGTTTGCGGTCAAGCTTGGCGTTCCGCAGGCCCCAGATGAATTGGGTCAGGATGTATTCTTCCACCTTCGTGGAAGAACAGTCCATCGCCTGTTGATGGAATTCGGCCATGAAGGCGGAGGCCATTTCACTGGGCTTCTGGAGGTGTGCTTGGAAATCCACATCATGGTGGGCTTTGGCTCGTAGTACTTCGTGAGGACCTCTACAATCTCATCATACGTGTTCTCAATTAGCTTCTTTGGTGCCAGGAGGCCCTTGGACAGGTGGATGGTGGCCACCCCACATGTGCTGAGGAGTAAGGCCCGTTTCTTGCCTTCATTGGTGACCTCGTGGTAGGAGAATCTGGTGAGCTGGTCTACCCACAATTCCCAAAACGCGGGGTGTGTGGGCTCAAAGACTTTGAGGTGTCCCGGAGTGACAGCCATGACTCTTGAGCGAAGCAGAAAGTGGTGTCCTGGGGAGTGATGCGTGTTGCAGTGCTTCTCGGGAGGGATGCGGGATGCAGCGGCTTCCGCTGGATCCTGGGTTGCCAAGTCTTTCTTACTTACCGGCGGGGGAGCTCTGCTTTGGTCTGGGAGCTGAGCGTGCAAAGTGCGTGCGTGCCGCCAGAACATCACAGGAAGTGACGCACAATGTAGAGCATGTTGGGGGTGTGGCCCAATCGTCAGGGGGGAAACCATATGGTTTCCCCCCCGACGATCTGGGCCACACCCCCAATGTGAGATACGGGGCTGCGTCACCTCTGGTTCCGACGCAGCTTCGGGGGGCGGAGCCCCCCCCGGGGCCCGATTCCGCCACGTCGGAAATCGGGCCTCCAAAGCGGGGGTTTCCCTGCCCCCCGCCCACACTTGGCAGCCCTAGGTGGATCGGTGCTCGGTGCTGTGCTGGATGAAGAGTCAGGCTTGCTCATCAGGATCCCACCTTCGTCGACAGTATAAAGTACTGAGACTGATGCATGTAGAAGTGATTTCAGCTCGCTGGGTACACAACAGTTCCCTTCTCAACTGTTGGCCCAAGTATTTAAATTTCAGCTTCAGTACTGAGTATTTCCTGATCAGGAGCTGAGTACTGAGGCAAGAGGACATGGTTAATCCCTCCACCCCCAGCAATACCTGTCTCCAGCAGGGTTTTACATATCTGCTGTTTACAAAGCAAAAACATGCTTGAGAGCTCTGCCACCTCTATTTAGAATCAGGATGAGCAGCCCAAGGTCACACCATAGGTTTCACGATTTCATTGCAAACACACCAGTTATATGTGTTCCCCAGTTAGGGTCTGTATTTCCCAATGCTTGCCCTGGAATCTAATACTCTCCCAACTTTGCCTCTTGAAATGTTGGTGATGCCTTTTGAAAATGCCTGTTAGTTTGCACACATTCTTGCTGGTGCCCAGTCTAGATTTCAAATATCTGCATGGGGGACAGATACCCTGACTGGTGGTACAATCAAATTTCTCATCCCTGCTGATGCCACTCAAAAAAAAATCCCTTTTGATTTCACTTCTCCTGGGTGTGAATTGGACTCATGTAGGTTGCCAAGTCCTTCTTGGAAAATTCCTGGATATTTGGGGGAGGGGAGTGCTTGGGAAAGGTGGAGGGGTGCCCACAGCAGGCCCTTGATGCCCCTACAGTCCATCATCCACGGCAGACATATTCTCCAGAGCAACTGATCTCCAGGAGAACTCCAGACCCCACTTGGAGACTGGTGACCCTGCAGCATCGGTTCATGCCACTGTCCACTTTGTTGAATTTCTCCCATTGAAATTAACACAATTTTCAATGTTGTTGTTGGGGGTGTGCGTCAATGGTGTATAAATAAATGAGTAAACGACAATGTGTCAATGTGGCACCAAAATGGCATAAAAGACCAACAAATCAGGGACATCAGCAGCCAGAAACAAGGGAAATGAAAAGGCTTGCAAGAACAAGTCATGCAAACATGGAAAGGGGCCCCGTGTATGTAACTCCGATGCACACGTCATGCGAACACAGGAGCATGACTGCAGTGCAATACATCGCTTCCTTTCCATTCTCCTAACTGCAGACATTTACCAATCTATTCCGAAATTGTAATGTATTCAGCCTGACATGCCCGGACTTGCCCGGGCTGGCCAGGCACAATTCCTATGTAAGCTTCAGTCGAAAGACAAAGGATCCGGAGGATCCTAGCCGGCCCAATCAAAAGGGCTAGCTTCCCAGCCGGGAGACCAATGGTCGCCCGGTTACTGTAAATAGCCTATCGGGAGTAGGGGGTGTGTTTAGGTGTGCTTGGTGGCGGGTTTTCTGAACATATATAAACCGGCCTGCGAGCCGGTCAGTTGTCTTGTCCTGAACTAAATAAAGGTATGCTTAGCTGAAATCACTCTCCGTCTGCATACTTTTCAGAAATTAAACAATTTAGCACGCATTCTTAAGGTATCCTTTTTTTTAACCACAGAAAAAAGGTTATGGCTGATTTACTAACATGTCTTGGTCGGGAAGTCAGCGTGGGGGAAGCGGCTGCAGAATATAGGAATCTGACCTACAGCAGGTAGGAAGGAGGGGAGGGAGGTTGTGATCCTTGGTGCGAGCAGAGAGATTATAAATAAGCATCCTTAGTTTCACCTGTGAAAATCTTGGCAGTCTGGGGTTGTAGGAATGATAAACTCACACCCTTCAATCTGTCGGAGGGGAGAAAGGACACTCTCTTAGCACTGCTGTTTTTATACCAAAGTTCTAAGCCACACAGACACATGATAGTGTCAAATCACAGCTGACTTATGGCAGCCCCATAGAGTATGGTGTCGTGGTTAGGAGCAAAGATTCTAATCTGGGAGAACCGGATTTGATTCCACACTCCTCCACATGCAGCTGCTGGTGTGACCTTGGGTCAGTCACAGTTCTCTCAGAGCTGTTCTCTGAAGAGAAGTCCTCGAAAGAGCTCTCTCAGCTCCACTTCCCTCACAGGGTGTCTGTTGTGGGGAGTGGAAGGGAAAGAAGAAGAAGAAGAGAGAGAGAAGAAGAGATTGGATTTATAGCCTTGCCCTTCACTACCCAAAGGAGTCTCAGAGTGGTTTACAAACTCCTTTCCCTTCCCCTCCCCACAACAGACACCCTGTGAGGTGGGTGGGGCTGAGAGAGCTCTTGACCGAAACTGCTTTTTTTCAAGGACACCCCTGACAGAACTATGGCTTGTCATCCAGCCAGGTGCAAGTGGAGGAGTGGGGAATCAAACCCGGTTCTCCCAGATTAGAGTCCGCACATTTAACCACTACACTACACTGGCTCTTGTAAGATTGTAAGCCGCTCTGAGATGCCTTCGGGTAGTGAAGGGCCGGTATAAATCCAATCTCTTCTCCTGCTCTTCTTCTCATAGTGCCCCTGGGCTTCCTTGCCGGTCTCCCATCCAAGTACCAACCAAGGCTGACCCTGCTTAGCTTCTGAGATCTGACAAGGTCAGGCTAGCCTGGGCCATCCAGGTCATACATCTATACAGTTACCACAGCGTTGAGGACTCCCACACACAGACATTATATGTCACCTGTTGCCTGTTCAAACTAGGAGCTGCAGTGGCACAAGTGGTTAAGACGCTGAACTGCAGACTGCGGAAGGTCGGTAGTTCAGCAGTTCGAGACCCGAGTGTGCCGCATGACAGAGTGAGCTCCCGTCTCTAGTTCCAGCTCCTGCCAACCTAGCAGTTTGAAAGCATTGCAAGTAGATAAGTAGGCACCACTTCAGTGGGAAGGTCACAGCGTTCCGTGCGCCTTGGTGTTTAGTCATGCTGGCCACATAACCACGTAAATGTCTTCAGACAGCGTTGGCTCTTCGGCTCTGAAACGGAGATGAGCACCGCAACCCTAGAGTCAGATTCGACTGGCTTTCGAGCAAGGGAACCTTTACCTTTACCTGTTCAAACTTGCCCTCGGATGCTACAGCAGGGGAAGGCAAACCTGGGCATGTCTCTCAACAGGAGAACATGGGACCATTGTATTTTATTTTATTAATTGTTTTTATTGGTTTTATTTTTATTGATCCCTAGATCTGCCCAAGGCACTTGCATTGAGTTGCCACACACCAGGTGGGGTCTGAAGTTCTACTGGAATCAGGGGTCATTTCCTTCAGGAGCGCACAGGAGTGGAGCTCCAGCAGTAAGGAGCCCAGGCGGTGGGCACACATAACAAGCCCCTCCCCCTGCTCCCAGCAACCCTCAGTTGGGCTATGCCTGAGTGGTGGGTGTTGCCTTCTGACACACTTCCAGTGATGTCAGGGGGTGTGGCCTATGCAAATGAGTTATGCTAATACGTTATGCTAATGAGCTCCTGCTCTGGAGGGCAGGCTGTAAGGTGTCACATCCCGGCTGAGCTCCTTCTCCTTCCCAAACTCAGCACTCCCCAGGTTCCAGTTCCCCAATCTCCAGGTATCTCCCAACCTGGGGGGACTGGTGACTCCACATGACTGGCACCACTGGTGGGGCCAGCCATACACAAGGAGGCAACAGACTTGTGTTCCCTCTAAGCTGAGTCAGTGTGAGCCAGCTCACAGTTTTTTAGCCTCCGGCTCACACATTTTTGCCTTAGCTCGGGAAGGAGGGCTCCAGAGCCAAACTAACTTATCCATCAGCCAAATGGCTTGCTCACAACTTTAATGCCAGTCACTCACAAAGCAGAATTTTTGCTCACAGGACTCCACAGCTTAGAGGGAGCATTGCAACAGCCCCTCCCGGAGCTGCACAACCACCAGCGGAGCCCCAGGCGAATCCCTGAGATGCTGCTGGTAACACCCCCGGGGTTTGGCTTGTTCCCAAGCATGTCTGGCCAAGTATTGTCATCTCTCCCCACCCCCAGTGTTATGTGCCAGCACATCAACATCTTCACAGGTAGCTGTTGTTTTCTTTTTTCCAGCACTTGGGCCAAAGGGGTTGTCTGAAATGGCAAATTGTACACTGCAGGGATATGTCGTGT
>NW_015176594.1:23798-29158 GCF_001447785.1 Gekko japonicus | reverse complement strand
CGACAACTCTGGGTTAGAAAATCCATTAAGATTTGGGGGTAGAGTCTGGGGAGGGTGGGGTCTGGAGAGGGCGGGGACCTCAGTATGGTGTACTGAGTCCGCTCTCCAAACCAGCCATTTTCTCCAGCAGAGATGAGCTCATTGTAACTCCAGGAGGTCTCCAAGTCCTGACTGAAGGTTGGCAAGCCTCTTCCCCCCCCCCTTTTTGCTGATATAGTATTTTTCTCCAGTTTGGAATTTTGTTGTCATAAGGGGTGTGAGCAGCCTGTTTCGATGTATGAGGACTGAGAGTCAGTGAGGTGTGGTGGGTAGAGTGTCAGATTCAGATCTGGGAGACCTCAGTTCAGATCCCCACTTGGCCACAGAAACTTGCTGCGTGACCTTGGGCCAACTGTCTCTGTTCCTATCACTGCCACCTAGGTAAGCTTGCCAGCCTCCAGGCGCGGCCTGGAGATTTCCTGCTTTTGCAACTGATCTCCAGCTGACAGAGATCAGCTCCCCCGGAAAAAATGGCTGCTTTGGAAGATGGACTCTATGGCATCGTACCATGCTGAGGCCCCTCTCCTCCCCAAACCCCACCCTCTCCTGGATCTACCCCCAAAGTCTCCAGGTATTTTCCAACCAGACCTGGCAACCCTACACCTAGGTTTGCCAAGACGCCCCAGTCACTGGTGGGGGTGGTGGGGGTGGTAGGGTTGCCAGTTCCAGACTGGGAAGCTCCTGGAGATTTGGGGGTGGACCTTGGGGAGGTCAGGGACCTCAGTGGGGTACAGTGTCATAGAGTCCATCCTTTAACGCAGCCATTTTCTCCAAGGAAACTGATCTCTGTAGTCTGGAAATGAGCTGTAATTCCAGGGGATCTCCAGGTCCCACCTGGAGATTGGCATCCAGACTGCTCTCACCACAGGCACATACACCAGTGAAGGGGTTGCTGTGCCCTGCCTCTCTCATGGCCTAATTAGCTGTGCCTTCCCCCACAGCTCTGTCGGCAGCATCTTTGGCCCGCTCTGCGCCCTGGTAAGTAGTCAGCGGGGTGTAGGATAATGGCCAGGACTCGGCCTCACGGATATAAATAAAGTAATTAAGTAAAGAGTCTAGTAGCTCCTCCTCTCCTCCATTTTTTCTTCACAACAACCCTATGAGATAGGTCAGGCTGAGAGCGTGTGACTGGCCCAAAGTCACCCAGCGAGCTTCCAAGGCCGAGTGGGGATTCGAATGTGGTTTACCCAGATCCTGGTCTTGACACTGTAAACACTACACCATTCCAGTTATCTATCTATAAATACAACTCATTATTTATTTATTTATTTATTTATTATTTTTGATCTTTGTCTATCTGCCTGGTTCTCTTTATTCAAAAATGGCAGATGCTGTTTTGATTTTTTTTTTTTTTTTTTAAAAAGGCAGATGCTGTATTTAATGCGTCAGGCCTCTTCCGCACTCTCTCCCCCGTCTCTCACTCGATCCCCATTTTTAAAAATTTCCTAACCTGTGTGGAAATATGACACTCCTTCCCTGCGTAGCCTTGGCTGAGGTGGACTTTTCCGTGAACTCATCCTAGCTCAAATCAGTATGAAAACGGCGGCATTTCATATACACACGCATATGAGTGAGCTGCGCGGCTTAGCCGTAAGTGCTATTTTATTTCTCGGCGAGAGTATAAAGTGTTTTTTCCCTTCATAATTTTTGATGTAAAGGCTAAATTGGGCCAGAGAAGAGGTACAATGCAACTTCCGAGCTCATTAGTATTCCTCCTCCGTCAGCCGACCAACGGCGGTTATGTATTTTTGCAAGTATGCATCTAATTTATTGTGGAGAACACAATTTACATGGGGTAGTCGATGCCTATTTTATGGCCTCACAAATAGATGTCTCAGCTCAAGCATATAATGGCTCAAGCAGCAGGAGCAAATACGTTCTAAATCTTCTAAATGTGCTTCACAAAAATGTAACTGAGGAATATAAAACAGATCAATTCTTGCATGTTATATATTGGTTTTTGATTTACAAATCTAATCTGGGGAAATTTCTTTAGAAATGGGGGAGGGAAAAATCTTTTTTCTTCTGGTTCCCTTTTTTTTTTTGAGAAGGGGGGAAACGCCAAACTTTATTTGGTTGGGTTGATCTGTAGCAATGGTTCCGATCACCTTCCTTCCCAACCAAGGCTAAAGAGTTTGGGAGTGCTGATATTTTCGGAGGAGAGATGACATGATGAAAGGACATAAAATTATGAATGATGTGGAGAAAGATGGCCATTTCTGTCCCATAATACTAGAACTCAGGGTCACCCCAAAAAAGTTTGATGGATGATGGAAAGGAAATGGTTTTTCAATCCATGTATAATAATTTTATGGGATTATCTAGCTGCAGATGCAAAAAGGCTATGATCTGATTTAATTTAATGGAATTTATATATTTATGCTTTCCCCCCCACATGGGAACCCAACCTTCAGTATCATTCCCCCCTCCTCCATTTTATCCTCACAACAACCCTGTGAGGTGGGTTAGGCTGCGAGAGAGTGACTGGCCCAAGGTCACCAGCTGGCAGAGTGGGGATTCAAACCTAGGTCTCTCGGGTCCTGGTCCAATCCTCTATCCGCTGCACCACACTGGTTATGTCTGAAACTTTGATGGCTTTAGAAACATCATTAGACAAGATGGTGAAGGATATTTAGTGACAGTGATTGGATATGATAGAAGAAGAGTTGGTTTTTAGACCCCGCTTTTCTCTACCCCAAGGAGTCTCAAAGCGGCCCACAATTGCCTTCCCTTCCTCTCCCAACAACAAGCACCTTGAGAGGCAGGTGGGGCAGAGAGAGTTCTGAGAGAACGGTGAGGTGATGCAGCAGGCTTCCTGCGGAGGAGGAATGGGGAATCATTCCCGGTTCTCCAGATTAGAATCTGCCGCTCTTAACCACCACACCACACTGGCTACAGAGAAGCTCCATATGCAATAGCCATTTACCTGAGAATATCACATGCTGGAAGCAAACAATAGAGCCAGTGCCTTAATACTTTGTGATTTTCCGGAGACATCTGACTGACCTCTACTGGAAACAGAATTTGAGGCTAGTTAGACCTTGGTCTGATCTTGGGACGCATTATTTTCTTTAAGACTTTGTGCTGCATATGTGTAGGAATACATACAATTTGATAAGATTTTGAAGGTTGTTTTTAATGTTCACCATGTTCTGTTGTAATTGGTGAAACCGGTTGACCAGCTCCACACTTAAGGTATTTTGTTCTATGAAGTAGTGTGAAAAATTGTCTCCAAAGCAAGTCCCCACCCCACTCCCAAGCCTGGGACCCAGCCAGAGACCTCTCTAACATGGGAAACAACCACTTCTGTTGCTTCAAACAAATATTGATCTGGAATGTCCGAGGCAGTTCACAATAAAAGAATAAACCGACTCATTAAGAGATGACAAATGACAAACAGGAAGTATATAACTATAATCTGTTAAACATAGAAAGTGAATAAAACAGACCAACACATTTCATAGCAGCAGATTTTTAAAATGTGCGGAGAAGAAAGACCAGAGTAATCCAAACTACAGGGCAATACTTACCTGGAAGCCAACGGAAACCCAAAGGCATCTTTGTGCACTGCTGAAAAGCCAATAAGGATGGGGCCTCTTGGGAATGTATTTCTTAGCTTGTGGGGGGGCCCGTGCCAGGATTTCATGGGGAGTCGAAGTTCCTGCAATGATGAAGCAGTTTCTCTCCTCCCGTCACCTTCCCTCCTAGGGTGGTGGTTCGTTCCTCTCCCAGTCATGGCACCTACATAATAGACTAGACAGGTTATGCTGGTCTAGGGTCAATGTTCAAATCCCTGCTTTGCCATGGAAGCTCACTGAGTGACTTTGGACTAGTCACAACACTCTCTGTCCCAAGATAATCTACCTCATAGGGTTAAATTGACAATAAAATGAGGAAGAACTGTCTCTTAGATAGCTGGAGGAAATGTCCTACCAGAGGTGATTTTTTAGAAACGGGTACAAGCCTACTTCATTTTCTAGGGCCTTTTTCAGAGATGATTTCCCCCCCCTTACAGATGTTTCAATTTGAATGTAATTTAAATGTTTGGGATCCAGTCAGGATTCAGAAGGAATGAAAAATGAACAGAACAAACTCCATTTGATATATATATATATATGTTAGTGTGGTGCAGTTGAACAGGAATAGCACTAAATGAACATGAGGGGAGGCAACAGCGTTTGAGTCCAGTGGGGGCACCTTTAAGACCAACAAAGTTTAATTCGGGGTATGAGCTTTTGTGCGCATGCACACTTCTTACACAAAAGCTGATACCTTGAATAAAACTTCGTTGGTCTTGAAGGTGCCACTGGACTCAAACTTTATTCTATTGCTTCAGACCAACACAGCCACCCAACCTGAATCGATGAGGGGAGAGAGTTGGGCCAATCTGCAGTGGGACAGGAAAAGTGGCAAAAATCACCTCCCTCTTTCTGTTAGTGGGACTTTTTCAGGAGATCCAGCCCAGCTTGGCAGGAGAGAGGAGATCTGGTTGTGTGGGACAGGGAAGGACTTTGGGGGAGCTACTTAATTTGTTTTAAGCACCTTGAGAATTGCCAGCCACAAAATGGAGGCTTGGTGGATGGAGCCAATCACAAAATGGGGGCTTAGGAGTGCTTGGGTATCGGGTTGCCAACCTCCAGGTGGTGTCTGGAGCAGTGGTTCCTTCTAAGCTGACTTGGTGCGAGCTAGCTCACAGTTTTTTTAGCCTCTGGCTCACAGATTGTTGTCTTAGCTCAGGAAGGATGGCTCCAGAGCAAACTAATTTATGCAGTAGCCAAATTGCTCACTCACAACTTTAATGCCAGTAGCTCACAAAGTAGAATTTTTGCTCACAAGACTCCACAGCTTAGAGGGAGCATTGGTCTAGAGCAGGGGCCTTTTAATAGAAAAAGAGCTGCAGGAGCTCATTAGCATAAGATATGCTAATGAGCTACTAGGCTATTAACATAACAGCTCATTAGCATATGCCACGCCTCCTGACATCACCGGAAGTGATGTCAGAAGATGAAGCAAGGGGGGAGGCATCTTCAAAAGCCTCCCCTTCCCTTCCCCAGTCGGCGTGCAAGGGGAGGGGGAAGCGAACTTTATCACTAAAGTTGGGCCGCAGCAGGAGGAAAGAGGGAAGGAAAAAGAGAGAGAGTAGAGAGAAGGAAAGAAGGAAGGAAAGTGGGGAAAAGAGAAGGAAAGAAGGAAGAGGGGATAAAAAGAGAGAAGGAAAGGGGGAAGGAAAGAAGAAGGGAAAGAAAGAAAGAGAGAGAAGGGAAGAAGGAGGAAAAGAGGAAAAGGAGAGAAGGAAAAAGGTGAAAGAAAGAGAGAAGGGA
>NW_015176594.1:20109-23413 GCF_001447785.1 Gekko japonicus | reverse complement strand
CAGCGCAGGCCCTGTGAGGCCGGCGATGGGCCGCAGCATGGGGAGCTGGGGGCAGGGCTTGCTACCACCGCCATTTGTGCCAGTTCCTGGGCTGCCGGAGCAGCTCTTCTGTGCGCTCCGGCCCCAAAAGACCCCTGGTCTGGAGATCTCCCACTATTAGAGACAGAGATCCCACTATTATGACAGGGATCAGTTCATCCAGAGAAATGGCTGCAGACTCTAATCTGGGAGAACCGAGTTTGATTCCCCACTCCTCCATTCCCCACTCCTCCACTTGCACCTGCTGGATGACCTTGGGCAAGCCTCTGTCAGAGCTGTTCTTGAAAAAGAGCCGTTTCTGTCAGAGCTTTCTCAGCCCTACCTACCTCACAGGGTGTCTGTTGTGCGGAGGGGAAGGGAAAGGAGTTTGTAAGCTGCTCTGAGATTCCAAGTGAAGGGCGGAGTATAAATCCAATCTCTTCCTCTTCTTCTCCTCCTCCTCCTCCTCCCCCCTCCCCCTCAGGCTCCACCCCCAAAATCTCCTGGCATTTCCCAATCCAGAGCTGGCAACCCTATTGAGTGGGGGAACCTTTTCTCAGCTGTTTCCTCAAAGCAAATAATCACATCAGCCTCAAATTGTAAAGTGCCCCACAGGGGAAAATGTATCATTCCCTCTGTATTTTCCCAAGAAGAAGCAGAGGGAACACTGCTCCAAAGGCCCACCCTCCCCAAGCTCAGCCCCCAAATCTCCAGGAATTTCTCAACCCAGAGATGGCAACCAAAACCCTTTCCCATCTACTTCTTCTCCTTTGTGTATGTGTGCACACACGCATGAACAGTTTCTTGCTCAGGATTGGGAACATGGATGCTCTTGACTCTTGAGAAATTCCTGGAGATTTGGGGGTTGAGCTTGGGGAGGGTGGGCCTTAGGAGGACGGGGACCTCAGCAAGGTACAGTGCCATAGAATCCGCTCTCCAATGCACCCATTTGCTCCAAGAGAACTGTCATCTGTCCTCTGGAGAACAGTTGTAATTCCAGGAGATCTCCAGCTGCTAGTTAGGAACCCTAGACAGTGTGCTGGTGCTGTAGTTTCCCCGTCCAGAGCAAAAAGTGCATGCACCCATGTGCCTCTTTCTCCTTCACATGAAAAAGAAAGAGCAGAGGAGCTGCTGATCCAGGTTTAAAGGGAACGGTAAGAAAGTGATTATAGCAGCATTGGCGGAGATCCTAAGAGTTACTCTGAATTCCTTGGCGAGTGACTGGCTACTCCCGAGTCCCAGGTGACCTAATGTTCGCCCTTAGGGAATGCAAGGTCTCCCCCCACAATTGAACTACAATTCCCAAAAGGTCGTGTTCAAACTTGCATGCTGAAATGGTTGCTTTTTGTTTTTCTATAAGAAAAAAATAGTTTCTCCCTCTTTGTACTACCACGTGTAAATTCTGCTTAATAATAATAATTAGGGCTGTCAACCAATTAAAGAATACCTAGTTGATCAACCTTTTCAACTGATTAGGTGATTGATTTATCAATTTAAATTTGCATATTACTAAAACTTCAATATAGGCATGTTTGGAAGATAACATGCAAAAAATAAAAGCTACCACTTGTTATTGAGAAGGAAGGACCGTTCTTAAAATGATTTTCTTTGATATTCATTGATGAGGTATCATGTAAGATCCACTGGAAAAAATAATTAGAGAAATGCTTTTTGTAGAGATTGCCTCCCCACTAGATTAATTACCTAACCGTGAAATCCTAACAGAGTCACTTTCTTCTAAGTCCATTGAAGCCAATGGCCTTGGAAGAGTATAATTTTGTATAGGATTGCATGGTAAGTCTACCAGTTAATTTAATCAGTGGACGAATTACACTATTGATTCTAAAAAGTGCATCAAGCTGTTTTTGCCCTCGTTCCTATGCATTTGTGTGTTGTCCCTCTATAGATGTGGCAAGACTAGGCATGCCAGTTCTGGCTTGGAATATTTTTGGAGATTTGGGGGCAGAACCTTGGGAGGCACTCAGCTATGGATTTTTGGGGGAGAAGGGGCTGTTTGGGGCCAGCCTGGGAGGGGTAAACACTAGGGGGCCAGGCCCCATGGGCCCCGCATTAGCTACAAGTCTGGAGGGACTTCTAGTTCTCCTCGTTTTTATGGTAAACTATAGAGCCTGCCCTCTGAAGCCGCCATTTTCTCCAGGGGAACGGGTCTCTGTTATCTGGAGGCTGGCAATCCTAGACAAAATCAGTTGGTGTATAGCCAAGTCAAGTACGGAATATGCCAGGAGACCCACCATAAGCTTTACAATGGACCAGAGGTCATTTCCTGGAGGAGCGGACAGGAGCAGAGCTCCGGCAGTAAAGAGCCCAGGGGGCGGACACATGCAACAAGCCCCACCCCCTGCTCCCAGCAGCCCTCAGTCTGAGCAAGAAGCAGCCAGGTAAGTTGCATAGCCCCCCCCCCGGTCCAAAACAGTCCAGTGGCACCTTTAAGACCAAATTTTATTCAGGTACAAGCTCTCCCTCCTCTGTGAGGACAGATCTGCGCGTTCCCCCCCCCCCATAGCTAGCAATCCAAAACGGTCCAGTGGAGCCTGAGCGGTGGGTGTTGCCTTCTGACACACTTCCGGTGATGTCAGGGGGTGTGGCATATGCAAATAAGTTATGGTAATGAGCCCCTGCATCTCTTTTTCTATGAAATGACCCCTGCAATGGACCAATGTTGAAAGTGGAGCCTGGGGAGGGAGGGGTTAAGGGAAGGGCTACAGCAGGGCATAATATCATACAGGCCACTCTCCAAATCACCCATTTTCTGCAGGGGAAGGGATCTCTGTAGCCTGGAGAGCAGTTGGAACTGCAGGAGCTGTTTACATACCACCTGGAGGTCAGGAACCCTGACCAGTGTTAAGGGACAATATTTTCAAGGTGTTGTGCAGGGTCATGGGGGCGGTGCTTAACGTCTAACAAGAAAGAGGGGTCAGAGACAGGTCTGCCGTCTGCCCAGGAAGGAAGCCCTGATTCCTTTATTCTAAGTTAGTGGGCGCAGTTTGCTCTTAGTCAGGTGATACAAAAAGACACTGCATATGCTCAGAGACATGGCTATTTATTTATTTGTGAATACATGAAAAAACAGAAGATGAAGAAGAAGAAGAAGAGGAGGAGGAGGAGGAGGAGGAGGAGATTGGGTTTATTGGCTCCAAGCTGGGGGCGCTTGAGGGGCGACCTCTTCCACGGCTCGAAGCCGGGGAATTGAGGCGCTCCTCTCTGCCCCATTCGGTCCACCCCCTGAGAGGCTCGGTTTTCACCGAGCATAGCTGAATGCCGATCG
>NW_015176594.1:16748-18446 GCF_001447785.1 Gekko japonicus | reverse complement strand
ATCCAGCAGCAGCAAGTGGAGGAGTGGGGAATCAAACCCGGTTCTCCCAGATCAGAGTCCACGCACTTAACCACTACACCAAACTGGCTCTCAACAGTGACTGCTTTGTTAAACCCAGTTGGTCAGCCATTAAACTCTGTTAAACAAAATATGAATGAACATATTCAGAACATATTTCCTTTGTTATATAATATTATTGTATACCTGTTACTTTAAGTAAGGCTTTGGGGGTGGGGTGGCTGGATGCTAAATTGCTAAATGATGAAGGATGAGTTTACAAACCTGAGACAAAATGGGAAATGGAAGAGATTCCCCCCCACACTTATAACACTTCTAATTCCCCTCCCCCCGCTCAAACTGGCATTATATCCTGAATGAAGAAAAATTAGCTGGTTAATTAGCTGAACTTTGATTAATTAGTTAAATCTGTGTATGTATGAAAACAGTCATTCATGAAAACGCAGGAATAAGTTGGTGTCAGGTTTGGACGCTCCCGGAGGCACAGTCGGGCCGGAAGGGGGTTCCAGGACGAGGAGTCAAGCTCAGCAGGTCGCCTCAGAAATCAGGGGGGCTAAGTTAACTCACTTGCCCTTATCCTGGCTTCCACTGGGTAAGCAGTACTGAGTGGATTGAGCCAAAGCTGGCGACTCCCTCACGCTGTCATCTCACCTTGGTTTCCACTAATCCTCCTTGGCTTCCATCTGCCTGAGCTTTATTTCCTCACCAACCCTGTTGCCCCTCCCTGCCCACGCCTTAAAGATACCTAGCCAAGGCAAAGCCCTTTCTGGCTCTTTACCCGCAGGTGAATCGTCCCTACTCTTCCATGACTCGGTCAGCTCCTTGGTGCTCACGCCAGCCTCCGCTTCTGCCTCGCCCTCCTCCTCTGGTGCCGGGACATCCCCTGGCAGGTCGGACGGGCAGTATTCCGGGTCCCTCTTTGAAGCCTCAGAAGGGGTTGCCACCCAACTGGCGTTGTACAACTCCACAGACAGGAGGGTCCCCGCCGGGGCCTCCTGACAGTTGGCTGCCCCTATTCTTGTCCTTAATTGTTCTGGAATTCTGCCCTGCCTGCCTTTCGGTCCTTCTGATCTGTGGAGAGTGGCCACAACTCTGTGCCACAGCCCACGATCTGCACAAAGAAAGTCCCTGGCTCAGACCTCAGCCTCTCCAGTTAAAGGATCTCCAGCAGTGGCTCTTGGGAAATGCTCTTCTCTGTCCAAGACCACCACCCCCTATATTGGAAAGCCTGAACACCAGGTCGTGACATCACAGTAATGGTGACCTGGGTAGGCCTAACATTCCCTGTGTGGCTGACTCGAGCAGGAGAAGATGACGTTGGTCTCTTTCTCCCGGGCTGGTTTTCTCATTGCAAAAACGAGGGCGGCTTTCTGGAGTTGGTTTTGGGGTTTGTTTGTTTTTTTTCACAGTGGCTGTCTTTATTTTCTCGGAAGGAAGAGATTGGAAGGAGGGGGAAAAGTTAATCTGACCGGAGCAGGATGGGATGGGACGGAGCCGAGCGAGCGGGAACGTTTCCCCTGCTTCCTGAGTGACCGAGGGCTTTCTGGGGTTGTTGGGGTTTTTTTGGTGTTTTTTTTACACAGTGACCGTCTGTATTTTCATGGAAGAAAGAGGTGGGTCGATTCCCCGAAGCTTCCCTTTCCCCCCCCTTCCCCCCCCATCTTTGCAATAGAGAGACAC
>NW_015176594.1:1637-16030 GCF_001447785.1 Gekko japonicus | reverse complement strand
AGTGTCCTGGCCCCACTGCTGGACCTCCTGATGGCACCTGGTATTTCTGGCCACTGTGTAACAGAGTGTTGGTCTGGATGGGCCTTAGACCTGATCTAACATTGGCTTGTGAATGTACTCACAATGAACTTTGTACACCAATATGCCACCAATATGCAGTGTAGCTGCTTTTTTTGGTAACTGGAGATTATAATTGAAGTTTACTGTATGTGAAAACGTCTTACCTAAGTATGAGTTTGTACATATTAATATCTCATGCTGTAATACTGAAAATCAAAAGCTATTAAACTCTTAGTATTATTTGACAATACCATCATACAACAGACATCCACAACTTTCCCCTATTATATGCTTGTAAATTATACGAAACATACACTCAAATATGCAAGGGAAACTGAACTCAGTAACACTGTAAGCTAGTGTGAAGTGTCTGGAATACTGCAGTGAAAGAATCAAGAGAATATCTTGTTTAGTACACGAGAAACTGCAAGTTAAAACACTTGTGAAAGTAGCTGGCAACTGCAGAGTTCAGGGACTGTTATGACTACCTTTGATGACGTCACAACCTGCTGTTCAGGCTTTCCAATATAGGGGGTGGTGCCAAGACCCGGGGCAGTTGCTGCCAGTTTGAGTAGACCAGGTGTGGCCAAACTCGCTCACCTTAAGAGCCACATAGAATAAATGCCAGATCTTTGAGAGCTGCAAAACATGAACAAATATCACACACATGTTTTTATTTTAAAATATGCAAATTTGCTTTTTTATTACCAGTAAATGAGACTGCCAAAAATAAAAACAAAAGGGGTAAAACAGATATTGATAATGGTATTTATTTGTCCAATGATATTTATTTGTTTGCTAATGATATTTATTTGTCTACGAGGGAGAGAAAAAGGGAGAGGTGGAAAGAAAGAATGAAAGTGGTGGAAAGAAGAAAGAGAGAGAACAAAGAAAGCAAATAGATGGGAGGGAGGGAGGGAGGGAGGGAGGGAGGGAGAAAAAGTATATTTCCCCTTTGCTTCACCAGCTGCCCTGCTGGGAGCCACAGACGCGCTGTTTGATCTGGTCTCGTGACAGTTTAGCAAAGGATTTTATATGCACGATCACACAGTCAACATCTGCCTCCGTCCCCAGCCATTGGTTTCCAGCTCAAAACCCCTTTTGTTACCAGGCCCCAAAGTGGTGTTTTCTCAGCTCTCCCGTTTAAAGCCACAGTTCCCCCTGTGTGATTGCTCCTCCGGTGTCAAGCCACTTCCGATGATTTAAACCCCCTCCCTGCTCAGAAGTCCGAGGCTTCCACTTTTCGGCTGCCATTTTTGGGTGGCATGGGCTGTATGCACATAAGCGGAGCTCTGCTCCCACGTTTTTAAAACCAACATTTAAACAGTCACCAGTTTTGAGTTCGGGATCTCAAAGAGGCCGGTTTTGGGAGAAAAGTTTAAAGGGAAGTCTTTTGTCAAAGTGCTGAAATCACGGTGCTCTGCGGAACTGTCAAGCATAAGAACATAAGAGACACCAATGTTGGATCAGGCCAAAGGCCGATCCAGTCCAACACTCTGTGTCACACAGTGGCCAGAAATACCAGGTGCCATCAGGAGGTCCACCCGTGGGGCCAGGACATTAGAAGCCCTTCCACTGTTGACCCCCCCCAAGCACCAAGAAGACAGAGCATCCCTTGCCCCAGAGCCCCTATCTATACCTTGTGGCTAATAGCCACTGATGGACCTCTGCTCCATATGCTTATCTAATTCCCTTTTGAAGCCGTCCATGCTTGTAGCCGCCACCACTTCCTGTGGCAGTGAATTCCATGTGTTAATCACTCTTTGGGTGAAGAAGTACTTCCTTTTATCCGTTCTAACCCGACCGCTCTGCAGTTTCATGGAGTGCCCACGAGTTCTTGTATTGTGAGAAAGGGAGAAAAGTACCTCTTTCTCTACCTGCTCTTTCCCATGCATAATCTTATAAACCTCAATCATGTCACCCCTCAGTCATCATTTCTCCAAGCTAAAGAGCCCTAAGCGCCTTAACCGTTCCTCATAGGGAAAGTGTTCCAACCCTTTTATCATTCGAGTTGCCCTTTTCTGCACTTTTTCCAAAGCTATAATATCCTTTTTAAGGTGTGGTGCCCAGAACTGCACACAGTATTCCAAATGAGGTCTCACCATTGATTTATATAGGGGCATTATTATATTGGCTGATCTGTTTTCAATACCCTTCCTAATAATCCCCAGCATAGCATTGGCCTTCTTTATTGCAGTCACACACTGTCTCAACATTTTCAGTGAGTTATCCACTACAACTCCAAGATCTCTCTCTTGCTCAGTCTCTGCCAGTTCAGACCCCATCAATGTGTATTTATATTTAGGCTTTTTGGCTCCAATGTGCATCACCTTGCACTTGGCTACATTGAACCCCATTTGCCATGTTGATGCCCACTTGCCCATCCTTGACAGATCCCTTTGGAGTGCCTCACAATTCTCACTGGTTTTCACCACCCTGAACAACTTCGTATCATCCGCAAATTTAGCCACTTCACTGTGATTTGCTAACATGGCTCTGTGCATGTGCGAGGATAAAGTTTTTCAATTCCACGGATGAACAGTCATGTACATGTGCAAACTGAGAAAAAACAAAAACAAAAAACCCGACACACGCTCCCATGTGATCACAATAGTCCAGAGTAAAAATAATCGCATCAGAACCGGACCAGTTTAAACTGCTCTCAGCACGCCATCTGAATGCACCCAATATGTGTGAAAGAGCCGCATGTGGCTCCTGAGCCGCAGTTTGGCCACTCTTGGAGTAGACAATACTGAGCCTGGCAGACCAATGGTCTGGATCAGTACAAGGCAGCTTCATGTGAATTTCGTTTTATATCGGGTGGCTTCCACACAGAGATGGAATTCTGTGGTTTCCTCATTGCTGGTGAGGCTGCAGATAAAGCAAAGCAGCCACAGGGCTTCCACATGGCAGGTTTCCCTGTAGCTTCCATGTCCCAACCCCCTGGAAGAGGCCACCCTCCCCCCCCCCCGGCCCACTAGGGATTCTGTAATTTAAAAAAAAATTGGCACGAGAATATCATTATATCAACAGACCATTGTAACAATAGGTGTAGCAGGTTCTTTGAATTCCCAGTGTTCATTTTTTAAAAAAACAATGGCCTCGGTCACACAGGCCAGATAACGCGGGGGTGGGGAGGAATGGCTTTTTGCGCCGGCGCAATTTAATGTGCCAGAATGTGATCAGACACCGTGGCGGCAAAGTGGGGTTTTGTTTGTCGGCAGGTGTTTTCGGCAAGCGATCACACGTAGGTATTTCATCGACGGCCTGTAGCAAACCGTTTGCTAGTAGGCTTTCCCGGGTATTTTTTCACTCCGGATCTTCGGGCGGATGCTATGGGTTGGCGATGGGTGTGCTACGCTTGCCAGATGCGTCCTTGTGATCGCGCCCGTATATTCCGCCCAACATTTGTGCCTCTCCCGCCACAAATTCCGCGTGTGAACAGGGCCAATGTTTCGTTTCTCACCCAGAGGTTGACCGACAGCAACGTGTGGGTATGATCGGGCCTTTTTTCTGGGGGAATGCACCAGAATGGAGTTCCAGAACCTCTTCTTGGAAACAAAATTCTCAAAAAAAAAGTTTAAAAGTTCGTGGGGGGCACCAGGGGAGATTGTCATCACTTCTGTGCTCCTTGGCCGGCTCCCCCCACTGCACCGCAGACTTTGGTCCCACAAAGTATGTTAAAACATGGTTGCTTCAAGGTCATCATTCAGCGTTAGGCACCAGAAGCAAGACCCGAAAAAAGAACTGAGGAAGTTGGTGACATGTCCAAAGTTTGGAAACTGTTTTAAAGTTGAGGTCAGTCTGTTTCAAAGAATCCCATGTGTTTCTCCTTCCTTTCCTTCTTGAGAATTCCAGCACCTCTTTTTCCAGAAAAAAAGCCCTGGGTACAATAGCCAACCCCTTTCCTGGCAGCCTCCAAATGTTTTGGGGAAGTGGGCAGGGCCAATTGGGGCTTTTGCCCAGCAGGCTCCTGATTGGCCACTGGAGATCTCATGGGCTGTGCAGACCGAAAAAAACCCCACATTGGGTTGGACAGCCGCCACCACCACAGCACAAGGATATTCATTGTATGACTGAAGGTTTGTGCAAGAAAATATTGTTAAACAAGATGCTGATTTTACAAGGCACCCTGTTCAGCAAGCTTCTGCCCGAAATGCTGAAGAGAGATGCGGCTGGAGTTCTGCACGAGCTAGCTCCCTGGCACATTGCAACTGGTTCTGTCAGTGAGGAAACACACCTTTGCAACAGTTGGGACGACCCCCTGCGGATGGTAAACAAAGCACAGGGGCCACAGGGGCACCTCATGGGGAAGACTGGCCTTCAGATAGGTAGGTCCTGGTCATGAAAGGCTTTAACAGTGTAGTTGTTAAGACTGGTGGACTAGGATCAGGGAGACCCAGGTTCGAATCCCCACTCATGCCATGGAAGCCCGCTGGGTGACCTTGAGCCAGTCACACTCTCTCAGCCTAGCTTACCTCACAGGGTTGTTGGGAGGATAAAATGGAGAAGAGGAAAACGATGTAAGCCGCTTTGAAGAAGAGATTGTATTTATCTCCTGCCCTTCACTCGGAGTCTCAGAGCGGCTTACGATCTCCTTTCCCTTCCTCTCCCCACAACAGACGCCCTGTGAGATAGGCAGGACTGAGAGAGCTCTGAGAGAACTGTGACTGACCCAAGGTCACCCAGCTGGCTGCATGTGAAGGAGGCGTGGGGAATCAAACCCGGTTCTCCATATTAGAGTCTGCCGCTCATAACCACTACAGCAGACTAGCTTTGGGTCCCAGTTGGGGAGAAAGGTGGTGTATAAATGAAGTAACTATAAATAAATACATCTCTCCTTATATATAAAAGAGTTTTGGTGTCCCTCCTGCACACGCTTCCGCAGCCTTTCGCTCTCACACCTGCAAGTCTGAAGGATCCCCTGGCTGCATTGGCTAGCTCCCTTTCCTCCGTCCTGCCCACAGAGGTGCCAAGCTGGCTGGCCAAGCCAGCCAAGGGGACGGGCACTCCAGCAGACGGAGAGTGAGCATGCCCACTGGAAGAGGCGGAGAAGAGGCGCAAGAGCCCACACACATTCTGAAATACCACGGTCGAGGCAGGGGGCAGGGCGGCAACCACTGCTTGCAGCAAGAGGCCGCCCCTCTGATGGCAGCCCTGTTGTTGTCGTCCAGCCCAGCTGAGGTGGCTCTCACACCACTCCATGCTGCGCCCAGCCACTGCCACACCGAGACGCTCCTCCTCTCCACCGCCTCCCCTTCTTTTCCTAAGGGGCGGCCCGGCCGGTGGCAGCCCAGTTAGAGCTCGTTGCATTTGTCTCCACAATGGGCCTTCTTCCTAGTACATACATAAGACAGGAGAATGCATCACTCTCCCTTTGAAAACAAGGCCAGCTAATCTGGAACTCTGAACTTGGTGGCCGGGGGGTGGGGGGAATTGAGAAGGATTTCAGAACCAAACCTAGGAAAAGACTGGGCTGTAGAGGATTCATACAGGCATCACTCCAACGAGGCATTCCCTCCTGTGTGTGTGGGAGAGAGGGGGAATGCCTCTTCCACGATGGCAATTCTCCTTCTGTAATTTTTAAAAATGTACTTTCATTAAGAGAAATGAAGAAGTTTCAAAACATCCTGCTTGCTGATTTACTGGAGACCCAGAAAGCTTTTCATTCCCATCCACTGATCAATCAATTGACTGAACTCTGAAGGCTGAGAAGGGTAGACCTGTTATTCTGCTGAAGCAACATAAGACAAATCTCTTTTTTTGGCTGTCAAGTCACAGCTGGCTTATGGCACTCCCGTGGGGTTTTCTGTTGGAAATATGTGTATTGCAAGGTCTAAAATTCAGTCATTATAGGGTTAATGTGTGTTTACCTTGTGTGCTATTGTTTAGACTGACCTGGAAGGGAACCTGGCACAGAGCCAATGGAAAGAAAGCCCGGGAAAACTGAAGCCTATTTACTGACAATCATTGGTTAATGCATTCAGGTGATTTCCTTCTAGGGGTCAAGAAGAAGAAGAAGAAGAATCTCCATTGTTGTAGACTGTGTGATCAAAGTCTAAAGATGTAGCCTTAGGTATCTTTGTTGTTTTGTAGATTTCCTGTGAACCCTTCCCTTAGAAATAAAGATTTTTACATAGAAGAAAATGCCTCCTCTCCAGTGAAGCAAAGATCCATTGCAATCTCTGAATATTTAACTATTTTTCCAATTTTTCCAACATTTTCAAGGTGAGAGACATCCAGAGGTCGTCTGCCATTGCCTGCCTCCACATCACAACCCTGGTACTCCTTGGTGGTCTCCCTTCCGAATACTGACTGGGGCTGACCCTTCCAAGATCTGACAGAATCAAACTAGCTAACAAATGTCTAGTGGCACCATTACAGTAATCCTCACAAAGTCCTAGAATGGGAGGGAGGTGGCATATTTTGGGGATACAAAGAAATGAATAACAATGGAACTATCCCTCATGAATGATAAAAAGTCAAATTCTGGAATCTGATCTGCAAACTTGGGGGTTCTGGTTTGGTAGATGGAGATTCCTCAATGTGAACCTGGAACTTGTTTTCTTTTCCCATCCCCGGTTCTTTAGAGCTCTTGATGTGCATCCGAGCGCCTTTGTTCACTGCAGTTATAAATGTGCACTCTGATAATTACCCAAAATGTGGAGCTGCAGAGAGGGGTGGAGGAGGAGCGAATCCCACATCTTCTCATCTCGCCCTTGCCTAATTAATAGTGTAAATGTCATCATGGCAGGGAGTTCTCATCAGCTGTGAAAATTGTTGGCGCCGTTTACTGGGCCGCCTCCCACAGCTCTGAGGCCCTGGCACCCTGGGACTAACATTAATTCCAGATATTGACATAGAATGGAAACAGTTGCAGAGGGCAGCCATGTCAGTCTGCAAGTGGAGCAGCCAGATCGGAGCCCAGCAGCACCTTAGAGACCCACAATTTTTTTCGAGACAGTCAAAGCTTATACCGCCCAAAATCTTGTTGGTCTCTAAGGTGGTAATGGATTCGAATCTAGCTATACAGAATTGAGGTTGATGATTCCATCCCCCTAAATATCCTGGTGCCCTAGGCTGGCCCAACCTTGTCAGATCTCAGAAGCTAAGCAGGATCGGCCCTGGTTAGTATTTGCAAGGGATGCCCGGGGACGGGAGTCATCCTCTTTCGATAGGTGTTTGGTTTAGCTAGGGAATCGGCAAGAGCAGGCCCTCCCTGGCCATTTGTCAACCGGCTCCTGATTCCTCACAGATTGGCTCCATCTTGTGTGTTGCTGAGCAGCAGGGACCTAAAAAGGGGGCTCCTTTTGCTCATCATCGAGTGCTCTTTGTATAATCTCACTCAGGAAGAGGCCGGGGCTCGGGCAGAGTGCATGGAAAGGACCCTCCTAACAGCACGGCCTTCTTCGGAGGAGCGTTTTGTTCCCATCGCCTGTGCCAGACCACTTTTCATCCACGTAATAAGCAACATTTAATCAATTAGCTAGCCGGCCGCCTCCTCTTCAGATAATTCCATGTTGTATTGTTCAGTGGAATTACCTACCCTAATTGTGGGCGCGACTGAAGTGGGAGAAAGGGGAGGGGAGCCTCATCTTCAGCACCCATCAGCCCGGTTGCCAACTCATTATTTTAGACAGAGCCCGGTCTGGAGGGCCAGCTACACTGTGGCTCCTCCCACCAACCAGAGATTCCCACCACCACCACCACTTAAGGCCTTCTGCTCGCAGTGCAAACAGCAACAGAGTTTGTCCGTCGGAAATAAGTGAATGTTTCCAGTTCGGTTTCTTCTTAGATTTCCTCGTATTTTCTCCAGGGCTTTCCTTTCTCCCCCATTTTCACTAACAGTTTTGCAGCTCTGTGCACACACATCACATGGCTTTTTGACGCAATGTATATACACTGTGTGTGGGTATGTATAATATCCGTGCAGTGTAAAATGTTGACATGTTCCACACAATACTGTTTAAGGAGGCAAATAAAGAGGAAGCAATGTGCATTCAATTTATGGCAGGGAACAATGTAAATGAAGCAGATTGTCAAATAAGCAAGGATGAGACCAATGCTCCCTCTAAGCTGTGAAGTCTTTTGAGCAAAGATTCGACTTGGTGAGCTACTGGTGTTAAAGTTGTGAGCAAGCAATTTGGCTACTACATATGTTAGTTTGCTCTGGAGCTGTCCTTCCTGAGCTAAGACAAAAATATGTGAGCCGGAGGCTAAAAAACTGTGAGCTAGCTCACACTAACGCAGCTTAGAGAGAACATTGGATGAGACGTTCAGCATCCTTCCAGCTCCCTGTGTGCCTCAGCTGGAGCTCAGGACCCTGGAGAAAGGCAAACAGGAACGATTCTCCGAACCACGTGCAGCAGGATCTCTGCCAGAAAAGCTGTCTTAAGGCCCAATCTGCATCTAGCATTTGCTCCGCTGTTTTACCACACCCACACCGGAACAGAAAAAGATGTGGCTCAAAACCACATTCAAATACCCCGGGCCAATGCCATACTGATTGCAGAGTCACCCCTGAATGGCCATAAAACAGCCATAAATCTATGCAGATGGCTACCATAAAACAGAGAGATCAAACAGAATGAAAGCAGCATGCAGTCCGGACACTGCCATAAAATCCGACAATCAATCAAAGTGAAAGTGGCACGCAATGCAGAGGGGAATTTCTGTTCCAGCATGAGTGTGGTAAAACAGCGGAGTGAATGCGAGATGCAGATTGGGCCTTAAGACAGCTTTTCTGGCAGAGATCCTGCTGCGTGTGTTCGGAGGATCGTTCCTGTTTGCCTTTCTCCAGGGTCCTGGGCTCCAGCTGAGGCACACAGGGACCTGGGAGGATGCTGAACGTCTCATCCTTGCTGTTTTGAGAATCCCCTTCGGTTACATTGTTCCCTGCCATAGAGAGCTAAGAGCACTGCAGTTACTGTGGAGCTCATTCCAGTTTGGGGTCAACATAACACAACATAAGAACATAAGAGAAGCCAATGGTGGGTCAGGCCAATGGCCCATCCAGTCCAACACTCTGTGTCACACAGTGGCCAAAAATACCAGGTGGCATCATGAGGTCCACTAGTGGGGGCCAGGACACTAGAAGCCCTCCCACTGTTGCCCCCCAAAGCACTGAGAATACAGAGCATCCCTTGCCCCAGGCCGAGAGATCCTACCTATCTATACCTTGTGGCTAATAGCCACTGATGGACCGCTGCGCCATATGTTTATCCAGTTCCCTCTTGAAGCTTTCCATGCTTGTAGCTGCCGCCACCTCCTGTGGCAGTGAATCCCATGTGTTAATCACTCTTCGGGTGAAGAAGTACTTCCTTTTATCATTGGCTTGTTGTTGCTTGCCTGTGCTTCCCTTCTATAGACATGTGGGGGGAGGGGAGCCTTCAGTCTCTCTTACCTCCAAAGACCAGAGTCCCTGTAAACCTGTTGCAGAGATTCCTGTTGCTCAGGAAAGTAGGGAGCATGAACATTCTCTCCATGAGGCACAGGGGCAGCCTGAGAAGCAGTAAACTGATGGGAAGGGCCAGCCAGCGGAGTTCCTGCCCATTTTGGTAAGTGTCGAGAGAGGGTGGTCAACCCCATGCCAGTGCACAGCTGCTGATAGGCTAGCCTCTCTTGGCAGAGGCATGGGTCGCTGATGTCAGTGAGGGCAGCTAGCCAATCAGCCACTGCAGACTTACACTTGGGTTGTCACCTCTGGTCTGGGAAGGGCCTCTAGAGATCTGGGGGCAGTGCCTATGGAGGGGGTGAATTGGGGAGGGATTTCACCTTACATGTATTATTATTATTATTATTTATTTTATTAAATTGGATTTTAAAACTGCCCATGCCTGTAAAGACAGGGCTCAGGGCGGTGTACAACCGTGAAATCCAATCAAATAATAAATACGTAACTAAAACAGTTAAAATACAATCAAGGACAACAATCAACCTAATAGATGATGCTAGGGACTTCCGGTTGTGCCACTGCTTCACGGGGAGGGGGGGAGGCAGAGACCCTGCGGTCACACACACTAAATAATCCACTGTCAATCCACTTTCGATGCACTTTCCAACTGGATCTTGCCAGTTCACAGAGTAAAAATCCATTGGAAAGTGCACTGAAAGTGGATTATTTAATGTGTGTAACTGCAGCCTAGGAGTGCCAGCCAGACGCAACCGTCGCTGTCCTCAACCAAACACCTGGTGAAATATCTCTGCCTTACAGGCTCTGCGGAACTGCATTAGGTCCTGCAGGGCACGGATGTTATTCAGCAGAGAGTTCCACCAGGTTGAACACTAGGTTGGTCAAAGACAGGTTGGGGACCATCAATAAGTTCTTATCTGCCAAGCACAATGCTCTTCTGGGGGCATACCAGGAGAGGCAGTCCCAAAGATATGTGGTATGCCCTTTGAAGCTGCCATTTTGTCCAGGGGAACTTATCTCTGTTGTCTGGAGATCAGTTATAATTCCAGGACAAGTCCAAGCCTCACCTGGAGGTACCTCCTGCCTCCAGGTGCTCTTCCTGTCTAGAGTGGAATTCCCTGCTGTTGTGGTATTATAAACCGGTCTTGAGGCAGCTCTTTCTCAAAACAGTGATTTCTTTTATTCAGCTCAGAACACGACAACAACCAACCCAGCAGCACACCCCACTTATATACAGTCAAGAACAGTCAAAACCACACCTCCTAAAAAAGAAATAACCAATCATAATAAACACTACAGAATACCTTATTTGTATTTCCTGCTTCACTCTAGTCTTCCCTGATTGGTCTCCCCACTTAGGCGGCCAATCAGAGCAGGTGCTACATAATCCTAGCAAGCAATGGTAGCTGACACAAGGCTCAGGCATCAGCTGTGTTCAATACAAATACCTCTTCATATTGAGAACCAATAACAGTAATTCCCTCCAAAATGATGTCATCTCCTGATTGGCCCGCTACACTCTAAAAGCCAACCAAAAGGAAGACCTCAGGATCCTTGCAGACTATGAAGCTTGGCACGAAGCTCAGGCACAGTAACAATACATAACATGTGGTCGGCCATTCCACTGCATTAACTCACTTTTCCAACTGCTGTCGCCCAGTGAGCATCCCCATAAAATTCCTGTCATCCATCATCAGGCCTCAACGTGACTTCTGTTCCTGCCAAGTGAGCAGAAGAAGGGGATCCCAGCAGAGAGCATATCAAGCAGGGTGCTGTAGAAAGGACTCAGAAGAAAGCAACAAGCACATCTCAGAAAACACAAGTCAGGGGGCGGAGCGACGTCAATGATGACAGTCGCATAACCGGAGAGCTCCCTCAATCACTCCCTCCCTAGCTGTAAAAAGTCTCACTCTGAGAAGATATTAAGATCAAAAACCATGGGAAAGAACAGCGGAACAAAACCCAACCCAGTGGCCAAACTTTCAGAATCCATGACCAACTATTTCAGCAATGAAAGAACAACGAGAGCTGCAGGCCCGAAAAGCGTGAGTTCACACAAGATGGCGACCGCAACAACTAATGAAACTAACGACGAGGCCCCACTCTGTAAAAAAGACTTACTTGATCTAAAGATGGACATACAACAATTCTTTAAAGGATCTATGACTGAACTGCTTCGTCCAGTTCACTTAAAACTGGAGGAGCTAGAAGATGACCTAAAAGAAATCTCTATGACTGCAGAAGAGGCCTATATAAATGGGACTGCTATGCAAGAGGAACTAAAATCTTTACAGGACTGTGAGAAAACCTTAAAAGAAAAACTAATGCAATTGGAAAACAGATGGAGGCTGCAGAACTTAAAATTCCGCGGGATAGCAGAAAATGCAGAAGGCACATCTGACTTAGCAGTCTTCCTTTCTACTTGGCTCGCAAACGCTCTGAATCTAGAAAATGGCGTCGCACCAGCGATACCCAAAGCCTATTGTTTGGGCCCTCTGGCATCAGCATGACCTAGTCGCCCTCGGGATATCCTTGTTCAATTCATCTATCTACGCACGAGGAACAAAATCTTAAGAGAAGCATGCCGATCCCAAGCATCTTATATGGATAACAGGGTTAAAGATAAATGTTCAAAAGTCAGGGTTAAAGATAAATGTTAAAGAGGGTTAAAGATAAATGTTCAAAAGTCTTTTATTTGGCTATCTGGAAAGCTGAGATTCAAATTAAAGGTGATGCAAGATAGGAAAGAAAAAGGAGGCTTGGGCTTACCAGACTGGTATTTCTATTATAAGGCCATAGCTATGGTCTGGATAAGAGAATGGGTGACACTATCAAATACCAGACTCCTGAAATTAGAAGGTCATGAACTTCCTATGGGGTGGCATGCCTTTATCTGGTATAACAAAGAAAAGAAATATTTTGAATGTCACTATATAAGGGGGTCATTATTGAAGTTTTGGAAAGAAGTCAAATATTATCACTATGTTAAAATACCAAGATAGGTGTCACCTATAAAAGCCTTTGTGAGACCAACTTTGTATATGAACGAAATAAGGTGTTGTTATGATGACCTACTAGATAGCAAAAATAACCTAAAATCAATAGAAAGTCTGAAATTACAAAATATAGAACTGTCTTGGCTACAAATAATGCAATTACAATCCAGATATAAAGAAGACCAGAAGGAAGGGTTCTATGGAAACCCAACAGAGATTGATAAGACTTGGCTTAATTCAGGAGAACGACTCATAAAAAAATTATACAGGATCTTGTTAGATTTTAAAATGCAAGATGAGGTGATCTAGTATGATAGCTTGGAATAGAGATTTAGGTCACAACATAGAGCTAAACCAATGGTTGAAGCTATGGTACACAAATTTGAAAATTACAAGAGCAGTTGCTTTTAAATAAAATATTTACAAAGTCGCACATAGATGGTATTTACATCCATCCAGACTAGCCAAATACTCTAAGACAGTTTCTAATATGTGTTGGAAATGCAGGCAGAACGTAGGCATATATTTGCATATGTGATGGACCTGTAGCAAAGCCAAAGAATACTGGTGGATGATTTGCAAAATGTTAAAAGAAATTACGGATGATTCAATACCACTAAAACCAAAACTGTTTCTACTTAATATGATACCAGAGGTATATGGAAAAGCAGAAAAAAGTTGTTGATACATTATATAATGGCAGCTAGAATACGCCAAATACTGGAAAACAGATAAAGTTCTAGACAGGACAGAGGTCATACTAAAACTGTTTAATGTCGCTGAAATGGATAAATTATCATGCATGTTAAAAGGGAAAGATGAATCTACTTTTGAAAAAAAATGGATTAAATTGTATAATTGGAAATTGAACCTGAAGGGTTAAAACAAAAAAGTTTAGTTATAGAGTATGGAAGACAAGGCGGCTGTAAGCTCTTCCACTACAAGTTTGTATAAATTATCAATTACAAGTTTTGTTTATGGCTTTGAAGAAAATCTAATAAAATATATATTTAAAAAGAAAAAAAGAAAAAGGGTCCCACAAATCTTAAAATCAAAATGGTACACACACTTATACCAAGCTCCAGGGTCCTCTAAATCGAGGGGAGTAGCCATCCTAATGTCTAATTCCACACCATTCCAATGCCAACAGGTAAAGTCAGATCCTCAAGGCCGATTCATTTTTGTAAAAGGCCTTTTAGATGGCACTCCAATAACTTTCGCATCTGTTTATGCACCAAACTCAAATCAAGTACCTTTTATTAAAGACACTTTTCAATTATTATCTGATTTTAACACAGGACAAATCATAATTGGATACGATCTAAATAAGATAATGGACCCAAAAATCGACAAGACTCACAAAACAAATAAAACTCAGACAAAAAATTTTAAAGTCACAGAATTAATATATTAGAACATTATCAACTGGGAGATATTTGTAGAGAACAACACCAGGGAGACAAGCAATTTACTTTTTATTCTTCTTTACACAACATATACACGCACATAGATTTTTTGTTAGCATCTAAATCATTATTAAATCAAATTTCTTTTTCAGATATTGGAACAAGGACTATTTCGGACCACTCATGGGTCTCTTGTGAAATGGCAACACAAACATCTGACGGTAAAGGTCCCTCGTGGACCCTCAACAAATTGTTATTGCAAAATGAAATTTATGTTAAAGACATTGCAGCAACCATTAAAGAATATTTCCAAATTAATGCAAATTGTGGGGTAAACAAAAACATATGTTGGGACGCCTTTAAGGTGGTGTTACGAGGAAAACTTATTTCATTGGCCGCATTTTGTAAAAAAGAAAGAAAGAAACTCATTAATGAACACAAACAAACATAAACTTGATAGAAATTAGACATAGCACCTTTGGAGGCAAGAAAACTTTACGCAAGCTTAACCAAGAATGA
>NW_015176594.1:0-1608 GCF_001447785.1 Gekko japonicus | reverse complement strand
GAAGCAGCAGCAGCAGCAGCAGCAGCAGCAGCAGCAGCAGCGATTGGATTTATACCCTGCCCTTCACTTGGAGTCTCAGAGCAGCTTACAAACTCCTTTCCCTTCCCCTCCCCACAACAGACACCCTGTGAGGTGGGTGGGGCTGAGAGAACTCTGACACAAACTGCTCTTTCAGGAACAGCTGTGCCAGAGCTTGTGACTGACCCAAGGTCACATCAGCAGGTGCAAGTGGAGGAGTGGGGAATCAAACCCAGTTCTCCCAGATTAGAGTCCACACACTTAACCACTACACCGAACTGGCTCTCAAAGCCACAGGAACAGATGGTCTACCATCCGAATTTTATTAAAAAATTGTAGATTTAATAACCCCAGAACTAGCTGACACATGTAATAATATAATGGAACAAAAGCAGGTCCCTCAGACTTGGTCTGAAGCCAAAATTATTGTATTACACAAACCCAGAAAAAATAAACTGGACCCAGCAAGATACCATCCCATCTCTTTGTTAAATAACTATTTTAAATTTTTTCCTTCCATTTTGGCCCAACGCCTAAATTTAGTTATACATAATTATATACATCCAGACCAATCTGGATTTATCCCAAATCGTTCAATAACGGATAATATAAGAAAAACATTAAATCTCATAAATTATGGTCAATCTCGCAAACTAGTCTCACTGATGCTAGCGCTTGACGCTGAAAAAGCATTTGATCGCGTAGAAATCCCATTCCTCCAGGCTATTCTTCAACACATGGATTTTGGACCACTTTTTAAGAATTAATTTGCTGCAATATACAACAAACCCTTAGCACAAATAATAACAAACAATCATAGATCAGACCAATTAAACCTAAATAGGGGAACCCAGCAGGGCTTCCCCCTTTCTCCCATTTTTTTGCACTTTTTAAAGAACCTCTAGCTCACACCATATGATCTGATAACCATATCTCAGGATTTGACATAAATAATAAAATATATAAGCTCAGTCTTTTCGCAGACAACGCAGTTTTCTATATTACTAACCCAGAAACGTCTCTCCCTCCATTATTAGACCAAATAGAACACTTTAGCAAAGTGTCTGGATTTAAAATAAACTATACAAAATCGGAAATCTATCCCATCTATTTAAACCCGACACAACAACACATCCTAAACACTAAATTCCCATTTAAATGGGTAAGTAAAATACTGAAATACCTGGGTATTCATTTACCATTGAAATTAACCGACCTTTATGATTTCAACTATACCCCACTGTTTCAGGTATTTAAAAGCACAATTAAAAAATGGAACAAACAAAATTTTTCCCTTCTAGAAAAAAATCGATCTTCTAAAATCTTTAATATTTCCGAAATTTCTCTTTTTGTTTCAGAATTTACCAATTAACATCCCCAGAGAGTCTTTTCTGCAATGGCACAGATGGTTTCTAAAATTCATCTGGACCAATAAAAAAAATCAAGAATTAGCTACAATACTTTGATCAAACCAAATACAAAAGGAGGCTTAGGCCTTCCCGATTTAGAAAAGTATTACTTTGCAGCCCAGTTGAAAGCAATAGTCTTTTATGCTCAACCATATCCTCAGGACACCTCTTTGAGATGATT
>NW_015176593.1:62301-74174 GCF_001447785.1 Gekko japonicus | reverse complement strand
ATTCGGTATAAGGCAGCTTCCTGTGTTCAGGATGTGAACAGGGTGCAGGTCATGTGCCTTGCAGGTTCATCTCTTGTGCAGCCCTCCTGACTTTGGGTGCTTTATTGCTACTAAGTATTTAAAGACTGCAAGGCTATGCACATTTACCTGTGAGTAAGTGCCATTGATTGTGTCTCTGTTATGCTTTATAAAATATCCTTGGCTAAACTACCTGTGTAATTCTGTGCAGATTTACTCCCTCGTAATTATCCATTGATTGCGATGGGGTCTCAGACTGAAAGTAACTGGATAGGATTGAGTGGTTTATTGTTTTAAATGCAATCATGACGTTACAAATGTGAGATTTAAAAAAAAGAATTTAAAATGTGCAACTCCAAAGCTACCATAGAATTGTCAGTCTTGAGGTCCCACGGGGCTCTCTGGCCTCACCTGTTTGGTAAACCTAGGTCTGGCTTGCACCCCTTTCGTACTCAAAACGAAACAACAAAGAAGAAGAGGAGGAGGAGATTGGATTTATACCCCGTCCTTCACTCGGAGTCTCAGAGGGGTTTACAAGCTCCTTCCCCTCCCCGCAACAGACACCCTGTGAGGTCGGTGGGGCTGAGAGAGCTCTGACAGAAACTGCTCTTTTTCAAGAACAGCTCTTGTCAGAACTATGGCTTGCCCAAGGTCATCCAGCAGCTGCAAGTGGAGGAGCGGGGAATCAAACCCGGTTCTCCCAGATTAGAGTCCGCACACTTAACCACTTCACCAAGGTTGAACTTGATTTTACTGCAGAGTGGGGGTGGGGGAAATGGAATAAAAAGAACCAATAAAGAAGAAGAAGAGGAGGAGGAGATTGGATTTATACCCCGTCCTTCACTCGGAGTCTCAGAGCGGCTTACAAACTCCTTTCCCGTCCCCTCCCCACAACAGACACCCTGTGAGGTAGGTGGGGCTGAGGGAGCTCTGACAGAAACTGCTCTTTTTCAAGAACAGCTCTTGTCAGAACTATGGCTTGCCCAAGGTCATCCAGCAGCTGCGAGTGGATGAGCGGGGAATCAAACCCGGTTCTCCCAGATTAGAGTCCGCGCACTTAACCACTACACCAAACTGGCTGGAGAGAGACAGTGTGGTGTAGCAGAGTGTCGGACTAGGATATGCGAGACAGGTTCAGATCCCCTCTCTGCCATGGAGGCTCGCTGGGTGACCTTGGGCCAGTCACACGCTCTCAGCCTTAACCTACCTCAACAACCCTGTGAGGATAAAATGGAGGAGCAGAGAATGATGTAAATGTGGCAGAATTTGGGGTTTCAGGAGCCTGGGCCTTTCTGTTCCTTACTTACAGGGCTATTTTGGGGCAGGAACGCACAGGAACGGCTTTCCGGCTGGCTCCCAAGTTGGCCACACCCAGCAGGAGCTCATTAGCATAATAGGTCACACCCAACAGCAGAAACTCATTTGGATTGGCTACATTCGGGGTGTGTGGCCTATCATGCAAAGGAGTTCCTGCTCCAAAAAAAGGCCCTGGGTTTTGACAACAAACAAGGTAAACAGAATAACAAGCAAAAGATGGGTGTGGCTGGATGACCACACTTCTGGTAACATGAGGGTGTGGCCTAATGTGCTAATGAGCTGTGCTGTCAGGGCCTATTATGCTAATGAGCTCCTGCTGGGCTTTTTCTACAAAAAGAGCCCTGCAGTTACTTCTATGTTGGTTTTGCTGTAGCAAACTTCTGTTCTTTGGTTCATGTATCCCATGAGCCTTTTCTCTCTTGCTAGCCATTTAAGCATAAAATCAAAGCTGTGCCCTTCAGATATCGGGCTGCGGTGGCTCAGAGGTTAAGACGCTGAGCTGTAGCCTGGAAGGACGGTAGTTCGGCAGTTCGAGACCCGGGTGCCGTGTGACGGAGTGAGCTCCCCGTCTCCGGCCCCAGCTCCTGCCAACCTAGCAGTTCGAAAGCAAGAAATTGCAAGCAGATAAATCGGTACCGCTTCGTGCACCTTAGCGTTTAGTCATGCCGGCCACATGATCAGGGAGACGTCTTCGGACAGCGCTGGCTCTTCGGCTTGGAAACAGAGATGAGCCCCGCATCTCTAGAGTCGGATTCAACTGACTTTCGAGCAAGGGAAACCTTTACCTTCAGATATACCCTTGGCCTGGATTCATAGCTTTCGGGCCCTCCATGTGCCAGACAGTTAGCCTAAACATTAGAAATTAGCACGGAAGGCTCAATACTATCTGAAGAGAATAGGCAAAAAGTATGTATCTAGGTAAAAGTTCATTGCGGTTCTTACCACTGGTAAGGGTCTGGTTTCCATCACGGACCACCCGATTCTGCTTGGCATCTTGCACTGAATCCTTTAGGTGACTAGAAGAATATAAAATAGTATGAAGTTGGATGTTCGGGCCTGCTTCTTCAACAACCCCTCCTGTGGGGCTTGGTGAGCAGTTATTTTTTTCTTGGGTTTTTATATACTACTGGTTCTATTCTTTGATCCTATTTTACTCTGGTTACTTCAGTAAAATAGTATGTTAGCCTGAAGCTAGGGGCCGCAGGGGCTCAGAGGTTAAGACACTGAGCTGTATACTGGAAGGTCGGAAGTTCAGCAGTTCGAGACCCAAGTGCCGTGTGACGGAGTGAGCTCCTGTTTCTGGCCCCAGCTCCTGCCAACCTAGCCGTTCGAAAGCAAGAAATTGCAAGTAGATAAATCGGTACCGCTTCGTGCACCTCGGCGTTTAGTCATGCCGGTCACATGACCAGGGAAACATCTTCGGACAGCGCTGGCTCTTCGGTTTGGAAACAGAGATGAGCAGCGCCCCCTAGAGTCGGATTTGACTGGCTTTCGAGCAAGGGAAGCCTTTACCTTAGCTTGAAGCTGACTGGCCTGTTTTTCCCTCTGGGGTAAACTTAATCCCTGGGTTAGTCACACCGACCCTTTGGACCCTCTGGAGTTACTGGCACCCCCAGAATCCCTCCACAGTAAGCTGCTTTTTGTTCCCCATTGGAGAGAAAAGTGGGGTGTAACTGCAGTAAAAAAACTTTTTAAACTTTCTGCATACAGGAAACTAGATGTCAGGGAGAAAAGGTCGACAGGCTAAATAACGCCGTTTCAACCCACTTCGGCGACGGTTCGCGAGTGGACCTTGCCATTTCAGACAGTAAAAACCAGATGCAAAGTGCATTGAAAGCGCATTATTTAGTGTGTGGGAAAGCACATGCTTGTTTTCTATGCATGCTATCTGAAAAGGTTGGGCCGGTTCAGGGTTAGGGCTCTGTCTCCCGACCTTCGATGGGGCACCTTTGGTGCCAGCGTTGGGGGTTAGGAGTTTGGGAGTGCTCCTGGACTCCTCTTTAACGATGGAAGCCCAGGTAGCAGCCACTGCCAAGTCGGCCTTTTATCATCTTCAGCTGGCACAGCAGTTGGTTCCCTTCCTTGACAGTGATGACCTGGCCACAGTGATCCATGCGACGGTCACCTCGAGGCTGGACTACTGTAACGCTCTCTACTTGGGGCTGCCTTTGTCGCAAATCCAGAACCTGCAGCTAGTGCAGAATGCAGCAGCCAGGCTGTTGATGGGTCTCCCTAGGCGGGACCACAACTGACCTGTGCTGAAGGCGCTGCACTAGCTGCCTATAGCATACCGGATCCGCTTCAAAGTGCTGGTTCTTACCTTTAAAGCCCTCTAAGGTCAGGGTCCAGCATACCTAAGGGACCGCCTTTCCCCATATGTTCCCCCAAGGGCACTACGGTTGGGGGGGGGGCAACATCTTTTGATTACCCCAGGCCTCAGGGACGTCAAATTCACAGAGACTAAGGCCAGGGCCTTTTCGGTGGCGGCTCCTACCTGGTGGAATGAGCTCCCGGAGATCAGGGCCCTGCGGGATCTTGTGCAGTTCCGCAGGGCCTGCAAGACGGAGCTCTTCCGCCAGGCTTTCGAGTAGGAGCCGCCGCCACTACTGTTCCATCAATGCACCGTCGCCGACAATTGGCAGAGATACCATCAGGGTGCAAGCAGACCCTGGGAAGAAGACTGGCTATCTGCTGCTTTGGAACTTACGTCGTTGGTCTGGATCCACCCTACCGGAACCCATCTTGGAACTGGGAACATCAGAGCACCAGCACTTTGTCGTACTATTGTTATGTTTTTATCTTGTTTTAATGGTTTTGCCCCAATTGTTAGCCGCCCTGAGCCTTGGGGGAGGGCGGGATATAAATCAAATTATAAATAAATTAATTAAATAAATAAAAAAAGATTTGTGCACAGCTGTTGGTGCTGTCTTATCCCCCCAAAGGTTGAATAAACTTGGGAGAGGGGTGGGGAAACAAGCCGAAAGAGTTTGAGAGAAACTGACTCGAACCAGCAGCTGTGGCAAAACATGTGCAGCGCTTAAATATACATTGAGATTTCATTACTTGTCCCCTGTAGATCATGAGTCATTGAAGCTTTTATTGGCAAGGAGATGAACAGGACCTTATTTATCCCCTTGCCGATAAAAGCTTCAGTGACTTATTTCCACGCATAAACTGCCGTTAAAGAGACAGGGACTTTTCTTTTTTTATCGTGTGTGTGTATGTGTCATTTCAGGGGGGTGTTACCCAAAGAAGCAGTGCCCAATGAAGTTGGGAAGAATTAGCTACAGGAGGCAGAAGAAGAAGAGCTGGATTTATACCCCGCCCTTCAGGCCCAATCTGTATCCAGCATTTGCTCCGTTGTTGTACCGAACCCACGCTGGAGCAGAAAAAGATGCAGCTCAAAACCACATTCAAATACCACGGGTCAACACCATACTGGCTGCAGAGTCACCCCAGAATAGCCATAAAACGGCCATAAATCGACGCAGACAGCCACCATAAAACCAGAGCTCACACAAAGTGACAGCTAGCGGCATGCAGTCTGGAAGCTGCCATAAAATTCAGCCATCAATCAAGGGGAAAGTGGCATGCAGTGCAGATGGGAATTTCTGTTCCAGGGTGGGTTTGGTAAGACAGCGGAGGAAATGCTAGATGCAGATTCGGCCTCAGTCTCAAAGCAGTTTACAATCTCCTTTCCCTTCCTCTCCCCACAACAGACACTTTGTGAGGCAGGTGTGGCTGAGAGAGCTCTTTCGAGGACTGCTCTTGAGAGAACAGCTCTGAGAGAATTTGTGACTGACCCAAGGCCACCCAGCTGGCTTTCATATGGAGGAGTGGGGAAGCAAACCCCGTTCTTCAGATTAGAGTCCGCCGCTCTTAACCACTACAACAGACCGGTTCTCAAGAGGTGAGTAACTGAGATTCTCCACCTATGTATACCAGGATTTCCCCCCTTTTAGAAAACTCTCCACCAGGCTTTCAATTAGGAGTCACCACTCCTCCACCACCACCAAGATTTTTTTTTGGTTTTGGGTCGGCTCTGGTCCTGGGGAGGGTTTGCAGCATTATATCATCGCACCAAGAAGATCACCGATGCCGATGGAAATTGTTAGTACGCCATCTGAATCATTCAAAGATTACCATTTTTTAATTTTTTATTTATTTATACTTTCAATTTGTACCCCGCTCACCCCTGAAGGGCTCTGAGCGGCTTACATGGTGCATGGTGCAGAGACCTATGCAGAAACCCTAACTATGGCCACAGTACATCTGGGGTGGGGGGAGCCCTACCAGGTACCCTCCCAGCTCGAGTGGGCGACTTCTTCCAGTTCTCTCTGATGCGGCTTCCGTGGCCTCCACTGTTCTTTCGGCTCTCTGGCAACTCCTCGCGGGGGCTGTTGGTTATGGGCCCTGGTGCGCAGCTGCGGTGGGGCGTCACAACGTCCTTGCGGCTCCGGACGTCCTTCTGCTGGCCACATCATCAGCTGCCATCAAAAGAGTACCATCACTAGCACTTCAATTGTTAATTGTTGGATTGTTCTTAATGTTTAATGTGGTTGTTGTAAGTGGTCTAAATTTTGTACATGGTTTTTATGGTACAGGGTACCAATTACTGTAAGCCGCCCTGAGCCTGCTTGCGGGGAGGGCAGGGTATAAATCAAAATAATAAATAAATAAACAAACAAACAAATAAACAAACCAGGCAGTTGTTCAACTGGCAAGGTTTTTATTAAAAGAGAAAGAATAAAATAAAAATGCACACAATCGACACACACACACAAGGGCTAACTAAGAAAAACACAGGGAGGAAAGGGGACACTTTGAGGGAAAGATGGTCATTACCAATCCTGGCGTGGTCCCCGGAAGCAGCAGACCCAGAGAGAAAATGGCCAGCGTTTTGTTCTGTGAAAGAGAGAAAAAGAAACCCACGAAGTGGGGGTGTAGGTGGTTGCAGAACATACGCAGCTGGGTGACATATTTATAGGGTAAAATGTATCCTGAGGCAGGTTGACTCACTGCCAGAGGACAGTGAACTGATTGTTCTACTGGAGGTAGATAAAGAGGTGGGAGAAGTTTGATGGCCCTACAAGCACTGGATGGGAAGGGTGATAGGGAAGGTGAATAGACTTAAGCATTGATTAATTGCGAGTTAGTCAAGGGTGATGGATGAGGGGGGAGTCAGGCTAGGGTGCTGAAGGGGATATTCCTAAATGTATGGGTGACTCATTGTTCTGTGTCATGTATCTCTCCAGGGCAAGGAAGGGTAGTAGCCAGCCAGCCACTCTGACTCATACCTTGTAAACTGCTTTCCCAGGCCTCTGCCTGACAGGCATCCATTTTGGTCCACTTATGCACAAGCTGGGGTGGTGTATAGAGGGGTGTTTCTGGCTTTGTAATCTATAAACTGCCCCTCAGGAGGAGGGGGGGCCTAACTGCTAACACTAGCTCCTAGTTTGGGTTTCAGCTTGGAGAACTTGCAGTTATAATGCACTTGTATATACATGTTCCTCATCAGTGGAAGGCTGAATCAGAAAGAGCCCTCCATAGATGGTGGCAGAGCAGCTCCAGGGACTCCTGGATGACATGTTTGCACTTGACTCATTTCAGTCTGGTTGGAACCATTATGGCCTCATTTGCATTGGTGGATTATCTTAGTTTAAAATTGTACAGGGGACAATCATCCCTATCAATACTGTTAAATCTTTCAGTGGTTTTTGATATTATATAACTAAATTTATCTATCTATCGATCCACACACGTGCTATATTACATCATGAAACTGAACCAATATTTTGGGACTGTGGTCAGGTGGCTAAGGCAGAATAAGTTAAAGCTGAACCCAGACAAGACTGAGGCAATATTAGTCAGAAAGGCTGATGCTCCAGAGGGACTGAAACCATTTATCCTGGATGGAGTGTTGGATTTTGTAGAGCAAGCTTGAAGGTGCTCACAGACCCAGCCTTGCTGTTTGAAAAGCAGGTTGGTGTAGTGGCCAAGAGCGCCTTCTATCAGCCTCATCTGCTTTGCCCACTGTCTCCTTTTTTAGACTCAGCTGATCTGGCAGTATTGATCCATGGTTTTGCAACCTTGTAGCTCCAGAGGACAGTGGAAGATGGGAGGGCCTGGCGTGATGTGGTCCATGGGGTCGCGAAGAGTTGAACTTGACTGTGCGACTGAAGAACAAAAGCTGGATTACTGTAACAGGCTCAGGATTTATGTTGGGCTTCCCTTGAAGACAACCTAGAAACTGCAGTTGGTCTAGAATACAAAAGCCTGATTATTGTTGGGGGCTAGCCACCAAATTTGAAACAGCTACATTGGCTGCCAGTTTTTTCTGAGTCCGATTCAGGGTGCTAGTTACATAAGAACATAACATAAGAACATAAGAGACGCCAATGTTGGATCAGGCCAAAGGCCCATCCAGTCCAACACTCTGTGTCACACAGTGGCCATAAATACCAGTGCCATCAGGAGGTCCAGCAGTGGGGCCAGGACATTAGAAGCCTTCCCACTGTTGACCCCCCCCCCAAGCACCAAGAAGACAGAGCATCACTTGCCCCAGAGCCCCTAGCTATACCTTGTGGCTAATAGCCACTGATGGACCTCTGCTCCATATGCTTATCTAATTCCTTTTTGAAGCCGTCCATGCTTGTAGCACCCACCACTTCCTGTGGCAGTGAATTCCATGTGTTAATCACTCTTTGGGTGAAGAAGTACTTCCTTTTATCCGTTCTAACCCGACCGCTCTGCAGTTTCATGGAGTGCCCACCAGTTCTTGTATTGTGAGAAAGGGAGAAAAGTACCTCTTTCTCTACCTGCTCTTTCCAATGCATAATCTTATAAACCTCAATCATGTCACCCCTCAGCCGTCGTTTCTCCAAGCTAAAGAGCCCTAAGCGCCTTAACCTTTCCTCATAGGGAAAGTGTTCCAACCCTTTTATCATTCAAGTTGCCCTTTTCTGCACTTTTTCCAAAGCTATAATATCCTTTTTAAGGTGTGGTGACCAGAATTGCACACAGTATTCCAGATGAGGTCGCACCATTGATTTATATAGCGGCATTATGATATTGGCTGATCTGTTTACAATACCCTTCCTAATAATCCCCAGCATAGCATTGGCCTTCTTTATTGCAGGCACACACTGTCTCGACATTTTCAGTGAGTTATCTACTACAACTCCAAGATCTCTCTCTTGATCAGTCTCTGCCAGTTCAGACCCCATCAACGTGTATTTATATTTAGGATTCTTTCTCCAGGGCAAGGAGTGAGTAGTGGCCAGCCAGCCAGCCAGCCAGCCGGCTACCTCTGACTCGTGTTTTGAAATTACTTCCCCCTGGCTGGCATCCATCTCGGTCCACTTTGGCCCAACCGGGGTCCTGCACTAAGATATTGGGATGATGTTTGGGCTAAAGAGCCCAAAGTGCTTTAAGCTTTCTTCACAGGGAAAGTGTTCCAACCGTTTTATCTTTCTAGTTGCCCTTTTCTGCACGTTTTCCAATGCTTTAATGCTTCTGGAACCATATAGACTGTCACAGAAACAAATCTTTACCAGTGTATGCAATTCTGCAAATTAATTAAAAAACAGCCTTTAAAGCTAGCTAGGGAGGTGGTGAGCTCCCCCTCACCGGCAATCTTTAAGCAGTGGCTGGACAAACCCTTGTCAGGGATGCTCTAGGCTGATCCTGCATTGAGCAGGGGGATAGACTAGATGGCCTCTAGGACACCTTCCAACTCTGTGTGGTTCTATGAAATTTGAGTTTTGAAAAATTATACCAGTTTTGCTTTGGAGATTATACTCTGAGGGAATTCTAACTGTGGTTTATGAATTTTAAGGCCAGGGGTCCCGCTCCTGCTGGAGCGCACAGGAGCAGAGCTCCAGCAGTAAGGAGCCCAGGGGGCGGGCACATGCAACAAGCCCCGCCCCCAGCACCCCTCAGTTGAGCCACGAGGAGCAAGAAGCAGCCAGGGAAGGTGCAGAGCCTCCCCCGTCTCGCCTTCAGGTACAAGCTCTCCCTCCTCTGTGAGGGCAGATCTGCGCGTCCCCCCCCCATAGCTAGCAATCCAAAACAGTCCAGTGGAGCCTGAGCGGTGGGTGTTGCCTTCTGACACACTTCCGGTGATGTCAGGGGGTGTGGCATATGCAAATAAGTTATGCTAATGAGTTATGCTAAAGAGCTCCTTGTTTAAGGTGATAGTATTAACAAGGGTTGCTAACTCCCAGCTGGGAAATTCCTGGAGATTTGAGGGGTGGGGCCTGGGGAGGGTGGGGTTTGGGGAGGGGTCTCAGTGGAGTATAATGCCATGGCGTCCATTTCCTCCAGGGTAACTGACCCGTGTCATCTGGAGATCTGCCATAATCCAAGGAGATCTCCAGGGCTCACATGGATCTTGGCAACCCTGGGACGAGCTATCGGCTTGCGGATTCCAGAACACTTCCTTTGGTGTGGTTTCCCCCTTCCTTAAAGCCCCCAAATGCAACAGTGCCCTAATTGGCTGGGCGGGGGGAAAAATTAATTAGGTTGTAAATTCTGGCCTCACATTACAGCCAGTAAAGCTTTTGCTGGAGAATATGCTCCTCCACACCGCTTGTTACAACTCTGTCCCAGACCGGCTATCAACCTGGGCACAAAAAGAAATCAATTTTTATTAGGGATGCCGGCCGGGGGCTTACAGAGCAGAGGTCTGAAATAGAAACTTGGGTAGCTTTTCACGTTCGATGCCGAGGGGGGCATGCCAACTCTGAATTCTTCTCGGTTTGGATGGTCTATCTGAGCCAGTGAAGAATCCCTCCCCAATTCCCCCCTCCTTTCTTTTGGCCACTGGCAGTCATAAGCAGGAGTCATTTCCTGCACGAGCGCACAGGAGTAAAGAGCCCAGGGGGCGGGCACATTGAACAAGCCCCGCCCCCTGCTCCCAGCAGCCCTCAGTCAGGCCACGAGGAGCAAGAAGCAGCCAGGTAAGCCGCAGAGCCCCCCCCAGCCCAAAAAAGTCCAGTGACACCTTTAAGATGAAGTTTTATTCAGGTACAAGCTCTCCCTTCTCTGCGAGGACAGATCTGCACGTCCTGCCCCCCAATAGCTAGCAATCCAAAACAGTCCTGTGGCACCTTTAAGACCAAGTTTTATTATTCAGGTACAAGCTCTCCCTCCTCTGTGAGGACAGATCTGCACATCCCCCCCCCAATAGCTAGCAATCCAAAACAGTCCAGTGGAGCCTGAGCAGTGGGTGTTGCCTTCTGACACACTTTCGGTGATGTCAGGGGGTGTGGCATATGCAATAGGTTATGCTAATGAGTTATGCTAATGAGCTCCTGCACCTCTTTTTCTACGAAATGACCCCTGGTCATAAGAACATAAGAGAAGCCAATGTCAGACCAGGCCAATGGCCCATCCAGTCCAACTCTCTGTCACAGAGTGGCCAAAAATACCAGGTGCCATCAGGAGGTCCAGCAGGGGGGCCAGGACACTAGGAGCCCTCCCACCGTTGCCCCCTTTTGCAAGCACCAAAAATACAGCGCATCCCTTGTCCCAGACCGAGAACCAGCTGCCTAATCAGCCATAGGTGGTAAAAGGCTGCCTCCGCAGTGGCTGCTACCTGCACCTCCATTGTTAAGGAGGCATCCAGGAGCACTCCCAGACTCCTAACCCTCGGTACTGGCACCAGTGGCGCCCCACCCAAGGTCGGTAGTGGGATCCCTACCCCCAACCAGTGTTCCCTCTAAGCTGAGTTAGTGTGAGGTAGCTCACAGTGCTTTAGCCTCCAGCTCACACGTTTTTGTCTTCGCTCAGGAAGGAGGGCTCCAGAGCAAACGGATTTATGCAGCAGCCAAATAGCTGGCTCACAACTTTAATGCCAGTAGCTCACAACATAGAATTTTTGTTCACAAGACTCCACAGCTTAGAGGAAGCATTGCCCCCGACCCGCTCCAACTCAAGCACAGGACCTCCATCTTCGTTGGATTCAATTTCAATCGACTCAGTCTAAGCCAGCCAGACCTTACACCTCTTGAAGCTGCTCGTGCTTGTAGCCACCGCCACCTCCTGTGGCAGTGAATTCCATGTGTTCATCACTCTTGGGTGAAGAAGGACTTCCTTTTATCTGTTCTAACCCGGCTGCTCAGCAATTTCATGGAGTGACCACGAGTTCTTGTCTTGTGAGAAAGGGAGAAAAGGATTTCTTTCTCGATCTGCTCTATCCTATGCATTCTGATTATTATTTTTTAATACAAAATTATTCTGATCTCTGTTTTGGGTGCATTCAGACTATAAGTGGTGAAAAAATAATGCATTTTTGTATATTTTCTAGTGTAAGGCCTCATCTGATGAAAACTTGAGTGAAACGGTCCATTGAGCGCTGTACCATCAGAAACAAAAACTTGAGACCAATTTACTTCAGAGAAAACACCTTTAATTATTTGTTATCCATTGCATAATTAAAGAAGATACATTTTTCTCTAACAAGGTTTAGTTATCATATTATGGCCCCAGTCACATGGGCCAGATAACACGGGGGGGGGGGGGGGGGGGCTTTTTGT
>NW_015176593.1:59014-62273 GCF_001447785.1 Gekko japonicus | reverse complement strand
GGGGGGGGGGAGGCGTGGCTATTTGTGCCGCCGCAATATAATCTGCCACTAACTGATCCGACACTGCGGCGGCGGACCGGGGTTTACAGTGCACTTCAATGTAGCAAGAAGAGTGCGCTGGAGCATCAGACGGAGGAGGTCCATCTGCGGCCCATCGAAAGCTTTTGATAGTGGAGTTTCACAGGTACCTTTTAACTCCGGATCTTCGGCCGGACGGGACGGGTTGGTTACGGGTGCGCGACGCTTTCCAGATGTGCCTGTTTGATCGTGCCCGTAAAACCCGCCCTGCATCCGTGAGTATCCTGCGGCAACTTCTGCGTGTGATCGGGGCCCACGGTTGTTTTTCCTTACAAAGTTCAGCCTGTCCCGTGATCTCTTGTCCTTGACTTTACCCACCTGGAGGTTGGCAATCTGTAATGTATTCAGAAGCTGCCCTGAATGCATTAAGATGAACGTGGAATCATCTCATAGGGAAGCTATGTTAAGCTTCGTCTTGGCCAGGGATTCGCGCCAAGACTAATGCGACCAATCACATTCAAACAAACGGGAAGTGGGAACGCTTGTGATTGGACTATATGCGCTCAACCTGATAGGTTGATATCTGTATAGGAGGTGTGGCCACCCAGCGGTTCAAAAGCAATTAATTGCAAGTAGATAAATGGGTACCCACCCTTAGTAGGGTGGGGGGTACCCTGCCTAACGTGGTGGTCAGCAGCAGCGGCGGTGGCGACAAGACATCGGCTCCAGGAAAAACGGAGGTGGCGTGGCACGGCGAGACAGCGGCGGCAGCGGCGGAGCAATCCCTGGCTCGAGCCGAGAACGAACGAGCACACCAACCACCACTACAGGGGTGCCGGTAGGTAGTCCCACCCCTACATACTCTGTGGCCCTAGTTAGGGAACATTTGTGTGATTAGCACCACTTGTAAGCCGCTCAGAGACCCCCTGAGAAAGGGGGTTCGAGCGGGATATAAAGTCTAAAGTAAAAAAAAAAAAAAAATTAGCCCGGAATGTTTAAATACCGAGCAGCTGCAATGGAAAAGCTGTTCGGGCTATCGAATGTTGTACCGTGTTGGAGAAGTGATAATCGAGCTGAATAAACCTGAGTTTTTGCTGAAATCACTCTCTGACTATTTGTTAAGCACCAGACTTAACACAATCCTAGTCTCTAAATAAGGAAACCAGTTCTTCCCAAACCCACAACCTCGGCCCACCCAAGACCCATCTGACCGTGCTTCCAATTATTTGGCCAGCTGAGAGAATGGGAAAGAACCGCAGGAAGGTCTGTGAGCATCACAAAACACTCATCCGCCGATACCGTCACCATCTCGTAATCCAACTCCGCCTGATGGTTTCTCCGCGGATGAAGCCACAGAAACTGCCCCCGGTTCTTTAGAAGAAGGGCCAGGCGTGGAATCTAATTGCTCCTGAATTGATAGTTTATTTTGCTAGGCTGCGGTTTAGTGTTTTCCATAAGGTTAATTTCTCCTGTTAATTGAGGTTTTTTTATTGATATTATGTTTTCCAGGAGTGATTTTATGTTTTTGACATGGTTCTTTTTTGTCGTCGTCGTTGTTAGCTGAGACACAGGATGCAAACATTTGGGATGAAGAAAAGGTAAATAAAGAGATGCCTTTTGACGCGTGAATCGAATCGATGTTTGTGCCGCTCGAGTTCGCCATAAATAATACTTGGCCTTTATGCGACGTGTGTTGATTCTTGAGAGCCGTTACGTTTATGGAAAACATCATTTTTCACTCACAAGGGACCAGAAGAGCTTACCACAGACATTTAAAAACGACCACCAGGAGAGTAGCGTTGCCAGCTCCGGGGTGGGAAATATGTGGAGATTTTGGGGGTGGAGCCTCAGGAGGGCGGGGCTTGGGGAGGGAAGGGAATTCAATGGGGTCCAATGCCACAGAGTCCAATTTCCAAAGGAGCCATTTTCTCCAGGGGAATTGATCTCTGAAGTCTGGAGATCACTTGTAATTCCGGGAGATCTCCAGCTCTGACTTGGGGAATGCCTGGAGTTCTTGGGTATGGAGCCTGAGGAGGACGGGGTTTGGTGAGGGGATTTCAATGGGGTATAAAGCTGTAGAGAGCCAGTTTGGCTCAGTTTGGATCACTGAATCATACCCATGGTCCACCAAAGCCTACTCTGCCTGGCAGCAGCTCTCCAGAGTCCCAGGTGGAAGTCTTTGACGTCACCCCCTGCCAGATCTTTTTTAAACCGGAGATGCCGGGGATTGAACCTGGGACCTTCTGCATGCTAAGCAGATGCCCTACCCCCAAGCCATGGCCCCTTTCCCATTACATCTAAGAGGGAGTCTCTTTTGATTGTGACTGCAATAAAGAAGGCCAATGCTATGCTGGGGATTATTAGGAAGGGTATTGAAAACAGATCAGCCAATATCATAATGCCCCTATATAAATCAATGGTGAGACCTCATTTGGAATACTGTGTGCAGTTCTGGTCACCACACCTTAAAAAGGTTATTATAGCTTTGGAAAAAGTGCAGAAAAGGGCAACTCGAATGATAAAAGGGTTGGAACACTTTCCCTATGAGGAAAGGTTAAGGCGCTTGGGGCTCTTTAGCTTGGAGAAACGACGACTGAGGGGTGACATGATCGAGGTTTATAAGATTATGCATGGGAAAGAGCAGGTAGAGAAAGAGGTACTTTTCTCCCTTTCTCACAATACAAGAACTCGTGGCCACTCCATGAAATTGCTGAGCGGTCGGGTTAGAACGGATAAAAGGAAGTCCTTCTTCACCCAAAGAGTGATTAACACTTGGAATTCACTGCCACAGGAAGTGGTGGCGGCTACAAGCATGGACGGCTTCAAAAGGGAATTAGATAAGCATATGGAGCAGAGGTCCATCAGTGGCTATTAGCCACAAGGTATAGCTAGGGGCTCTGGGGCAAGGGATGCTCTGTCTTCTTGGGGCTTGGGGGGGGGGGTCAACAGTGGGAGGGCTTCTAATGTCCTGGCCCCACTGCTGGACCTCCTGATGGCACTGGTATTTCTGGCCACTGTGTGACACAGAGTGTTGGACTGGATGGGCCTTTGGCCTGATCCAACATTGGCGTCTCTTATGTTCTTATGTTCTTAAACCACTAGGCCATTCAGGTTTGACCCAGAGCATATCACTGATGAATATACAGTGGAGGTGAACAATAGGTTTGACTAGATTTGATAGACAGAGTGCCTGAAGAAGTATGGATGGAGGTTTATGACATTGTACAGGAGGCAGCAATCA
>NW_015176593.1:47829-58746 GCF_001447785.1 Gekko japonicus | reverse complement strand
AGCTGCAGAGCGTTCCCTGCGCATGCGCAGGGGATGCTCTGTCACCTTTGGGGGGATTTAAGTATCCCCCTGATATTTTTTTCTGGTTTTTAGATTTTTGTGCACACCTGGGGACTTCCCCAAGTGTGCACAAAAATCTCCCTCCCCCCCAGGTGCCCCCGATGCATGGATTTAGGTATCCGCACACAGGGGGCATCTTCGGAATTAGATATATAGATGTTCCACATCCTGCTCTCCTGCCTTTTAGTATGCTAATTTTCAGCTTTCATAGCATTCTGAGCTCACTGTGTGACACAGAGTGTTGGACTGGATGGGCCTTTGGCCTGATCCAACATTGGCGTCTCTTATGTTCTTATGATTCAGCCTGTGCAAGTTTTTTTTAATAAGGATGTTTGGTTTATAAGACTAGAGAAATTCAGTTTCTTGGGGCAGAGGCCAGTTGAGAAATTAGTGATTTCATGGCGTTGGTGTTTCTTAGTGGGATATTTGGTTAATATAGCAGAGTTTTGCCTAGTCACAGAAGCGGGTTACCGAGTGAAATAAAAAAATCTCCCAAGAACGACATTGCAAAAAAAGGGTAAACTTGACATTTATTCAAGTAGATCCAGGTTGCAGTTGACATGAGAACATAAGAACATAAGAGAAGCCAGTGTTGGATCAGGCCAATGGTCCATCCAGTCCAACACTCTGTCACACAGTGGCCAAAAATACCAGGTACCATCAGGAGGTCCATTAGTGGGGCCAGGACACTAGAAGCCCTCACACTATTGACCCCCCCCAAGCACCAAGAATACAGCGCATCACTTGCCCCAAGCCCCTATCTATACCTTGTGGCTAAGAGCCACTGATGGACCTCTGTTCCATATGCTTATCCAATTCCCTCTTGAAGCCGTCCCTGCTTGTAACTGCCACCACCTCCTGTGGCAGTGAAGTCCATGTGTCAATCACTCTTTGGGTGAAGAAGTACTTCCTTTTATCTGTTCTAACCCGACCACTCAGCAATTTCATTGCTGCGAGAGAGAAGCTTAATCTAAAGAGGACTTAGGTAAAGGCAAAGGTAAAGGTTTCCCTTGCTCGAAAGCCAGTCGAATCCGACTCCAGGGTTGCGTGGCTCATCTCCGTTTCAAAGCCGAAGAGCCAGCGCTGTCCGAAGACGTTTCCGTGGTCATGTGGCCGGCCTGACTAAACACCAAGGCGCACGAAACACTGTTACCTTCCCACTGAAGTGTTACCTATTGATCTACTTGCAATCTCTTGCTTTCAAACTGCCAGGTTGGCAGGAGCTGGAACTAGAGACGGGAGCTCACTCCGTCATGTGGCACACTCTGGTCTCAAACTGCTGAACTTCCGACCTTCCACAGCCTGCAGTTCAGCGCCTTAACCACTTGAGCCACCGCAGCTCCCTGAGGACTTACCCTATCACAAATAACCAGCTTGTCCAGCATCGTGTGTGGGGGAGTATGAAGGCATTGTCTCTACGGAAGAGACCTGCAGAGGCATGCATCTCCATGGAAGGCCATGTGCAGAGAGGGAGAGGACAAAGGGAGGACAAAGCAAGAGAGAGAGAGAGAGAGAGAGAGAGAGAGAGAGAGAGGTGGGGGTCAGAGGGCAGCTCCCAGGATAAGACAAAGAGAGGCACCCCATTCAAGGAGATCTCGCCCATGCACCCTTCGAGTGAGGTAGCACCCCCCCCCCCAATGTCCAGGCACGCTGTGTCGCTCACTCCCAACAATTCCACCCCAAATTGCAAACAATTTGGGGGTACGTGCGTAACATCTCTCGCACAGTTCCCCATTCTGCAAACCTGCCCCCTCTCCTCCCAGTCTCCTTTTTAGCCCGACTGGTTCAGGTTCAGGGGGTGGCACGGCGGTCCGGGCTCCCAGCATGAGATTAAGATCCTATTACTCGGAGCCGACAGGGAGCAACCCCCGCCCCCTCCCTCCGATAAATCTCCCCGCAAACGAAACTTCGGAAGGAACTGGAGCTCTCCCGTCCTTTCCTCCCCAGGCTGAGGCTTACGAAATTGATTAACAAACGCACACCGAGAGGAAAATTGCCCGGCTTTAGCAAAAGAATAATGATTTTTCTAATAGGAATGTTGCCTTGATTAGCAGAAATTATAGGGTAGCTTTGGCGGTATGCTTTGCTGAACATAAACCTGAAGCCAGGCTTTGGCTGCCAAACGGGGGGGCATCCAGAGCGGTGTGTCGGGTGTGTGGAGGTGGAGGGAGTGTCAACATAACTCAGGATAATCCATGTTTGGCTTTACAAGGCAGTTTCAGGAGGGCCTGGATTAAATGGGCGCGCTAGGGTGGCCAACGCCAGCCTGGAGATTTGAGCGGTGCAGCCTAGGGAAGTGGGGAATAGGGAGGGGAAGGACTAGGGTTGCATGGTCTCCGTGGCCACCACTGGGGGACAGGCCCGTAGCCAGGATTTTGGGGCCCGTGGGGCAGATTTTTTCTTCTGGCGGGGCTGAAGTTCTCCGTGCAGAAAGGAAAGTCACTGAGCCAATAGAAAGCTGTGACCAGGGTAGATCTCTAAGTTGCAAGCTGTCAACCCCTTGAGATGACAGTACTCAGCTGCTGCAAGTTAATCACTTCATAGAATCATAGAATCATAGAATGTTAGAGTTGGAAGGGACCTTGCAGGTCATCCAGTCCAACCCCCTGCACTCTGCAGGAGCACAGCCGAAAGGCAGTGTCATGCCTGCCCCTGCTGATGACCCTGATGAGGCACCTGCCAGCCAGGAGCATGTGGAGTTGACACCACAGGCTCCTGAGGAACGTACTGCAGCAGAGACTTATAGACAAAGACTGGCTCCTGTGGCTGAAAGCTCCCTAAGTGATGAGGAGGATAGAGCCTCCCAGGAAACACCTGCACAGGATCAGGCTTTGCTGCAGCACAGAGATTCCTCGCCCGATTCACCACCAGCTGTGACCAGGCTCCGGAATCAACGGAGACAGGAGCTGAGAGATCGACGCCAGGATGCACGCATGCGTGCAAGACGATCTCTCAGCCCTGAGTATTGACTGAAACATGACCTTCCTCCCTGCCAGCTAACAAGTTAATTAGCCAGCACTGTATATCTTCAAGCCTGTTGCTGGCAGGAACTCGTGCTGGCAAACGTCTTTTGACAGGACCTCACTCCGTGTATCTCTGCTCCAGAACTCTTGTCGTCTTGATCCTCGGCTTTTGACCCTCGGCTTCGTTGACCCTGCTATCATCTTTGACTCCTCTGGCATCGTTTGGATTTATGGACATTGAACTCTGGTATGTCTGACCCTGGCTCTGGATTCTGATTTAAACCTGTTTGAACTTTGCTGCTTGTCTTACTCGGCTTGACTTCGGACTGCTCTTGGACTTTGCTTGCTTGCATCACGCCCCCTGGCCCTGCCGTGACAGTATTTTATTTTATAATCTTGCAAAATATATTAATATTGTTGTTGTTCTTACAGAGTAGTAATTGCACAAACTTAGTTTAATTTAGGTAACACATTTGTAAAAAATACATTGACCTTATTGTTAGTCCTACAGAGTAGAAACTACACAATTTTAGAACTAACTTATTATGCTGTCCCCGTCTTCTTTGACCTTCAATCTTTCCCAGCATCAGGGTCTTCTCCAGTGAGTGCTCCCTTCTCATTGGGTGGCCAAAGTATTTGAGCTTCAGTTTCCTTATCTGGCCTTCCAGGGAACAGTCAGGGTTGATTTCTTTTAGGATGGACTGATTTGATCTTCTTGCAGTCCAAGGGACTCTCAAGAGTCTTCTCCAGCACCATAGTTCAAAAGAATCTATTCTTCGGCGCTCGGCCTTCCTTATAGTCCAATTCTCGCAGCCATACATGACTACTGGGAATACCATTGCTTTGACCATGCGGACTTTTGTTGGCAGGGTGATGTCTCTACTTTTTATCATGCTGTTTAGGTTCGCCATCGCTTTCCTCCCAAGGAGCAGGCGTCTTTTAATTTCATGGCTGCTGTCACAGTCTGCGGTGATCTGGGATCCCAGGAACGTGAAGTCTGTCACTACTTCCACGACTTCCCCTTCTATTTGCCGTGATGGGGCCGGCTGCCATGATCTTAGTTTTTTTGATGTTGAGCTTCAAGCCCACTTTTGCACTCTCCTCTTTTACCCTGAGCAAGAGGCTCTTTAGGTCCTCTTCACTTTCTGCCATTAGAGTGGTATCGTCTGCGTATCTGAGGTTGTTGATCTTTTCCCCAGCAATCTTAATTCCTGCTTGTGATTCATCCAGGCCAGCATGTCACATGATGTACTCTGCATATATATTAAATAAGCAAGGTGAAATTAGTAGACCCTTAATAGTCAAGAGGCAGGGCACTAAACCTCTGGAGATTCCATTGATTGACTCAACCAACAGAACTGTCAACTCCACAAGAGGCCAGAAATGTGCTTGAACTGCAAAGCGTGAGGAAAAAATCAAAACTGCATCCAAATATTTTCGAAGGAAAATATTTTCAGAGACAGGGTTACATGCAACGCTCCCTCTAAGCTGACAGAAACTGCTCTTGAGAGAACAGCTGTGAGAGAACTTGTGACTGAAGAAGAAGAGATTGGATTTATATCCCGCCCTTCACTACCCAAAGGAGTCTCAGAGCGGCTTACAAACTCCTTTCCCCTCCCCTCCCCGCAACAGACACCCTGTGTGGTAGGTGGGGCTGAGAGAGCTCTTTCGAGGACTGCCCTTGAGAGAACAGCTCTGAGAGAACTTGTGACTGACCCAAGGTCAGGCCAGCTGCTACACGTGGAGGAGTGGGGGAATCAAACCCAGTTCTCCCAGGTTAGAGCCTGTGTTTTTAGCCATTGTTGGCACACAGGGACATCGGGAAGGAAACGGTCCTTCGACTATGCGGGTCCCAGATTGTGAAGGGCTTTAAAGGTCATAACCAGCGTTGAATCTGGAAACAGACTGGCAGCCACTGTAAGGTAAAGGTAAAGGTTCCCTTGCTCGAAAGCCAGTCGAATCTGACTCTAGGGTTGCGGTGCTCATCTCCGTTTCAAAGCCGAAGAGCCAGCGCTGTCCGAAGACGTTTCCGTGGCCATGTGGCTGGCATGACTAAACACCAATGCGCACGGAACGCTGTTACCTTCCCACCAAAGTGGTACCTATTAATCTACTTGCAATTTCTTCCTTTCAAACTGCTAGGTTGGCAGGAGCTGGAACTAGAGATGGGAGCTCACTCTGTCATGCGGCACTCAGATCTCAAACTGCTGAACTACTGACCTTCCACTGTAGCAGTCTCAAAATGGACAGAGTATGTTCCTAGCCCCAGATCAGATCTAATTCTGGGATATCTCCAGGCCCCATCTGGAGGGTGGTAAATGTAGTAATGGCATCATTGCCATGTGCCTCGTAGTTGTGAGACCATGCCACCATATTTCCCATAGTCCGCGTGGCATAGAGGTTTAAGAGCAGGAGATGCTAAACTGGAGAACTGGGTTCCATTCCCTCACTCCTCCGAACGAACGAAGTCTGCGGGGCGACCTTGGGCCAGTCACTGTTCTCTCCGAACTCTCTCAGCCACTCCTCATGACTTGCCTGTTGTAAGGAGAGGGAGGGAATGAGATTGTAAGCTGCTCTGGGACTCCTCAAGGTAGAGGAAAGTGGGGTATAAAAATCTAGCCTTCTTCCTTTTGAGGAAGGACAGGAGCTCGGCAGGGTCTAATGGTAAAAGGTAAAGGTTTCCCTTGCTCAAAAGCCAGTCGAATCTGACTTGGGGGAGGGGCAGCGCTCATCTCCATTTCCAAGCTGAAGAGCCAGCGCTGTCCGAAGACATTTCCGTGGTCATGTGGGCGGCATGACTAAACGCCGAGGCACACGGAACGCTGTGTTTGGGGGCAACCATAAAACCCAGTGAACAAAGGAAGTTAAAGCAGCGTGCACTGCAGAGGGGAATTTCTGTTCCGACCAGTGTTCCCTCTAAGCTGAGTCAGTGTGAGCTAGCTCACAGTTTTTTAGCCTCCGGCTCACACATTTTTGTCTCAGCTCAGGAAGGAGGGCTCCAGAGCAAACTGATTTATGCAGCAGCCAAATCGCTTGCTCACAATTTTAACGCCAGTCGCTTACAGAGTAGGATTTTTGCTCACAAGACCCCACATCTCAGAGGGAGCGTCGGTTCCGACGTGGGTTTCTTAAAACGATGGAGGGAAAAGCCAATGCAGAACCAGCCTTTGCCGTCGGTACGGGCGTTGGCCCGGGGTATCTGAATGTGGTTTTGAGCCACATCTTTTTTCTGTTCCAGTGTGGGTTTGGTAAAACAACGGAGCGAATGCGGCACCCTCCAAATGTGCCATTTAATCCACGGGAAGTTATCTCTGCAAGTCTGGAGAGGAACGGTAATTCCAGGAAACTTCCCAGGCCAGCGGCCCGCGTGTGTGATTGCATGCAAACGTCGCTGAGCTCGCTGCCAGAGAAAGACTTGATGCAGGGGCCCTCCACTGTAATCCTTTCAATTGGCAAGGGACTGTCACTGGGGGAACAGACAGACGTTGTAACACAAAACAGGGCTGGTACTTTGGAAGCATTTTCTGCTGCCTGGAGCGGGGTGGAACAAGTCATCATTGTTGACCCGTGGGACTGTGCAGCTGACGACCCGCCAACCTTTGGCCTCTTCCCTCCCTCCTTTTCTTTCGTCTTCTCCAGTGTCAAGCCCAGTAATTCCCACCGGATACAATACTATAGTTCTGCTGTTATACACACTGCCACAGAACCAGGCCCATTGAACTGGGAGTGCTAGTTCACTTTGGGTTTTCCGGAATGTTGAGAACCGTATCGGCCACGTGTGGTCTCCACCCAGCAGCGCCCCACTCACCTGCAGACCCCTGTAAAAGGTAAAGTAAAGGCTCCCTTGCTCGAAAGCCAGTCGATTCCGACTCTAGGGTTGCGGTGCTCATCTCCGTTTCAAAGCCGAAGAGCCAGCGCTGTCCGAAGATGTTTCCGTGGTCATGTAGCCGGCATGACTAAACACCGAGGTGCACGGAATGCTGTTACCTTCCCACTGAAGTGGTACCTATTTATCTACTTGCAATTTCTTGCTTTCGAACTGCTAGGTTGGCAGGAGCTGGAACCAGAGACGGGAGCTCACTCCGTCATGCGGCACACTCGGGGCTCGAACTGCTGAACTACTGACCTTCCACAGCCTGCAGTTCAGCGTCTTAACCACTTGAGCCACCGCAGCTCCTGCAGACCCCTGACCCCTCCCCAAAGGGTTCTCTACTTCATGCTGGAGATCTACACTGCTACCATCTGGTCATTTCTGCATTTTTTAATGCAGGGGTGTCGAACTCATTTGTTGTGATGGCCGGATCTGACATAAATGAGACCTTTTTTGGGCCGGGCCACGTGTGTCATAAAATGTAATGCCAGGTAGCGGAGATATAAACTTTATAAAGGACACGAACACAAAGGGTTTTTTTTAACACAATAAAAACATGCTTAAAACATCAGCACTCTTGCAATATTTTGTTTAACAGTGTCTGATAACTGACACCCCTTGCTTTGAATTGTTGCATCAAAATGCCTGTGCTCTTGAAATCTTGAGTATGCTGTTCAGGTGTGTATCTGTAAGATGCAAACCGAAGAAGAAGAAGAAGAAGAAGAAGAAGAAGAAGAAGAAGAAGAAGGGAAGGCGGCATGTTATAGCCCAATCTTGTTGAATCTCAGAAGCTAAGCAGGGAGACCACCAAGGGAAACTCTGCAGAGGAAGGCAATGGCCAACCACCTCTCCTTCCCCCTTGCTGGAAAGCCCCTTGCTGGGGTCGCCATAAGTCTTGGACGGGAGACCACCAAGAAAGACTCTGCAGAGGAGGGCAATGGCCAACCACCTCTCCTTCCCCCTTGCCTGGAAAGCCCCTGGCTGGGGTCGCCATAAGTCTTGGATGGGAGACCACCAAGGAAGACTGTGTAGAGGAAGGCAATGGCCAACCACCTCTCCTTCTCCCTTGCCTGGAAAGCCCCTTGCTGAGGTTGCAATAAGTCTGGGATGGGAGACCACCAAGGAAGACTCTGCAGAGGAAGGCAATTGCAAACCACCTCTGCTTCTCACTGGCCTTGAAAGCCCCTTGCTGGGGTCACCATAAATTTGGGATGGGAGATCACCAAGGAAGACTCTGCAGAGGAAGGCAGTGGCAAAATACCTCTGCTTCTCCCTTGCCTGGAAAGCCCCTTGCTGGGGTTGCCATAAGTCTTGGATGGGAGACCACCAAGGAAGACTCTGCAGAGGAAGGCAATGGCCAACCACCTCTCCTTCTCACTTGCCTGGAAAGCCCCTTGCTGGGGTTGCCATAAGTCTTGGAAGGGAAACCACCAAGGAAGACTCTGCAGAGGAAGGCAATGGCCCACCACCTCTTCTTCTCCCTTGCCTGGAAAGCCCCTTGCTGGGGTCGCCATAAGTCTTAGATGGGAGACCACCAAGAAAGACTCTGCAGAGGAAGGCAATGGCAAGATACCTCTGCTTCTCCCTTGCCCGGAAAGCCCCTTGCTGGGGTTGCCATAAGTCTTGGATGGGAGACCACCAAGGAAGACCCTGCAGAGGAAGGCAATGGCCAATCATCTCTGCTTTTCACTTGCCTTGAATGCCCCTTGCTGGGGTTGCCATAAGTCAGCTGCAGCTTGACAGCTCTTTACATACAAACATCATGACAAAGCCGACCTGAACAGTCCAAACAAACCAGCCTGAATATCCTAGACTAGTGTGAGCTTCCCAGAGCTTGGAAGCTAAGCTGGGCTGGCCATGGTCAATACTTGGATGGGAGACCACCAAGAAGATGACCATTGCTACACAGGTGTCATGGGTCAACCAGGGCTCAACAAGAGCAAGGTCTCCTCAAGACAAGAGGACTTTTCAGGAGAAGAGGAGCGCTGTGTAGCTGGCTTGGAGTTAGCAGAAGCAGACAAGCAGGAAGATGAGCTACAGCCTTGTCAGGATTCACAGCCAACAACTGGTGCAGAGCCACCGACACCCTCCAGCCTTGATTCAACAGGTGAAATTCAGTTGATCTTTTCCAGCCCTCCAGTATCACCCACACCCTTAGAGCACTGCAGATGGAGGCCATGAGCAGAACTACAGGAGGGACGACAAAGTGCACGCCTCCTGACCTGACACCAGCTGCTTTAGTTGCAGGAATACTCCAGAGCAGCTGGCTGCAAGCTTGACCTTAAAGCACATGGCTATAAAAACCAGCCAAGGGAGGCTGTTAGGCATGGAAGCAATGAGCTGAATTACCTCTGTCCACTGCATCCGAACCTGCCTGGTAGTTTGACGACTCTTGAACCAGACTCTGCCGTTGTGACTCTCGGACCGTTTCAGACTACGACTCTTGGATTTGCTCTACCACACTTGTGATTGACTCCTGGGCTGCTAGACCCTGCCTTCAGATTGCCCATCAACCTGTTCTGTGCCGACATTCTGACCTGCAGCTCGACCCTCGGACTGAACCCCGACCACACCCCAATGCCATTATCCACCAGCATGCCACGGCAACAGAGAAAAGCAATAGAAAACCACCTCTGCTTCTCACATACCTTGAAAACCACTTCCTGGGGTCCCCATAAGTCAGCTCCCACATGAGACCCCATGAACCATGAACTTTCACAAACCTCCGTTTTCCCGGTTCGTGCCCATCCCTAGCTGTGGCTCAGTGGTAGAGCCTCTGCTTGGCATGCAAAAGGTCCCAGGTTCAATCCCCAGCATCTCCAGTTAAAAAGGGGACCTGGCAGGAGGTGATGCGAAGGACCTCTCCGCCTGAGACCCTGGAGAGCCACTGCCAGTCAGAGTAGACAATACTGACCTCCTCGGACTGAACCCCGACCACACCCCAATGCCATTATCCACCAGCATGCCACGGCAACAGAGAAAAGCAATAGAAAACCACCTCTGCTTCTCACATACCTTGAAAACCACTTCCTGGGGTCCCCATAAGTCAGCTCCCACATGAGACCCCATGAACCATGAACTTTCACAAACCTCCGTTTTCCCGGTTCGTGCCCATCCCTAGCTGTGGCTCAGTGGTAGAGCCTCTGCTTGGCATGCAAAAGGTCCCAGGTTCAATCCCCAGCATCTCCAGTTAAAAAGGGGACCTGGCAGGAGGTGATGCGAAGGACCTCTCCGCCTGAGACCCTGGAGAGCCACTGCCAGTCAGAGTAGACAATACTGACCTTGATGGACCAAGGATCTTGACTCAGTATAAGGCAGCTTGATGTGTTCAGATGTCCCTTTATTTGAGTTTGCAACATCTCCACATCAGGGAGGGACTGTGACTCAGTGGTAGCATTTCTTCTTGGCACGCAGAAGGCCCCAGGTTCGATCCCCAGTATCTCCAATTAAGGATCAGGTCATAAGTGATGTGAAAGATCTCTGCCAGTTTGAGTGGACAGCACTGACTTAGATAAACCAAGGGTCCGATTCAGTATAAGGCCGTGTCATTTAGGGAGGAGGGCCCACGGCCCAGTGACAGAGCATGCAGAAGATCCCAGTTTCAGTCCCCGGCACCTCCAGTGAAGGATCAGGTCATAGGTGGAGGAAGTGCAGCTCTGTGGAAAAGGCAGGCAGACTAGACTCTTATCTTATATTGTACTTAACTACAACCGCCAGAGCTCTTCCACCAGGCTTTCAACTAGGAGCCGCCTTCGCCACTACCACCAACGTCTGTAGTTATGGGCCGGCCCCAGCCCTGAGATCAAACCATACCATCATGTGATGCCAGAAGATCATGGAGTTGGAAATTCTCTGCTGTTACATCATATAGCACGCCATCTCAATTAATGATGGGATGAGGGCTCTTTTTGTAGTAGGGACTCCTTTGCATATTAGCCGACACACCCCTAATGTAGCCAATCCTCCAAGAGCTTACAGAGCTCTTCTTACAGGGGCTACCGTAAGCTCTTGGAGGATTGGCTA
>NW_015176593.1:44139-47690 GCF_001447785.1 Gekko japonicus | reverse complement strand
ATCTATCTATCTATCTATCTATCTATCTATCTATCTATCTATCTATCATCTATCTATCATCTATCTATCTATCTATCTATCTATCTATCTATCTATCTATCTATCATCTATCTATCATCTATCTATCTATCTATCTATCTATCTATCTATCTATCTATCTATCATCTATCTATCATCTATCTATCTATCTATCTATCTATCTATCTATCTATCTATCTATCATCTATCTATCTATTCTATCTGATTACCTGATTGTTTTATAATGTTTTAAATGTTTTTATGTGGATTTTATGGTACTCTGTACCGACTAATGTACTAATGTACGCCCCCCCGAGCCTGTTCGCGGGGTGGGCGGGATACAAATGGAATGAATGAATACATACATAAATAAATAAATTTTGAAAGGACAACCAGAAACCACACTTGAGAATACTTGGTCAAGGTTTTACAAATGGTCTGAAGATTATTCCAAGTAACTAATATAGACGTTTAGAGTTTGTAAAGGACCTTCAATGTACAAATCTGATATATTTGCAAGTGATAATTCTTAATGATATAGGGTGAACTATACAAATGTACAATTTATTAGGTGTGAATAATTTATTGAAGGATTTGAAAAGTGAATCCCCCCCCCTCTTTCTTGTTTTGTCATGTCTTGAAAAATAAAAAAACTTTCTGTAAAACAAAGAAAGAAAAGGCAGGCAGAAGATCTTGGGTTCAATCCCTGGCATGTCCAGTTAAAAAGGTCAGGTAATAGGTGATGGGAAAGACCCTGAGACCCTGGAGACCTGCTGCCAGTCTGAGTAGACAATACCGACCTTCAGGGGTCATTTCCTGCAGGAGCGCACAGGAGCGGAGCTCCGGCAGTAAGGAGCCCAGGGGGTGGGCACATGCAACAAGCCCCGCCTCCTGCTCCCAGCAGCCCTCAGTCGGGCCATGAGGAGCAAGAAGCAGCACGGTAAGTTGCAGAGACCCCACCCGGCCCGCCTTCAGGTACAAGCTCTCCCTCCTCTGTGAGGACAGATCTGCACGTTCCCCCCCCCAATAGCTAGCAATCCAAAACAGTCCAGTGGCACCTTTAAGACCAAGTTTTATTCAAGTACAAGCTCTCCCTCCTCTGTGAGCATAGATCTGCATGTTCCCCCCCCCAATAGCTAGCAATCCAAAACAGTCCAGTGGCACCATTAAGACCAAGTTTTATTTAGGTACAAGCTCTCCCTCCCTGGTTAAGTGTGCGGACTCTAATCTGGGAGAACCGGGTTTGATTCCCCACTCCTCCACTTGCCCCTGCTGATGTGACCTTGGGTCAGTCACAAGCTCTGGCACAGTTGTTCCTGAAAGAGCAGTTTGTGTCAGAGCTCTCTCAGCCCCACCCACCTCACAGGGTGTCTGTTGTGGGGAGGGGAATGGAAAGGAGTTTGTAAGCCGCTCTGAGACACCTTTGGGTAGTGAAGGGCGGGGTATAAATCCAATCTCTTCTTCTCTTCTTCCTCTTCCCTCCTCTGTGAGGATAGATCTGCACGTTCCCCCCCCCCCAATAGCTAGCAATCCAAAACAGTCCAGTAGCACCTTTAAGACCAAGTTTTATTTAGGTACAAGCTCTCCCTCCTCTGTGAGGATAGATCTGCATGTCCCCCCCCCAATAGCTTGCAATCCAAAACAGTCCAGTGGTGCCTGAGCTGCGGGTGTTGCCTTCTGACACACTTCCGGTGATGACAGGGGATGTGGCATATGCAAATATGTTATGCTAATAAGCTCCTGCACCTCTTTTTCTACAAAATAACCCCTGGCGACTTTGAGGGACCAGTCGCCTGATTCAGTATAAGGCAGCACCATGTACCAGGTATCAGTGAGATTGGCACGTGAGCTGATCACGTTAGGTAGCAATAATAAAGGGCCTTTGTGCCTCTGCGTGCAGCCAGGTGCAACCAACTGGAACATAGTTAACCGTTTTCAATGAGGGGAAAGGGGGGGGAGCAGAATCCGTTCTCCCTGCCACACCGCTGATGCTTCAGAGCCAACCTGTGCTAGGTGGATTGCAGAGTTGGGAAATGGGGTGTGTGTGTGTTTTTGTGTCTCTAATTCCAGTCTCTCGCGGCGCTTTCCAAAGTCACGGAAGCGGGTGCCAGAATGTATTCTTAGTGCCATTTATTAGAACACCGCTGGTTATTGGAAGGAGCCGGCTGGATCTTAGGAGAAACTTTTTGAAAGTCAGAGTTGTGCCACAGTGGAATCGGCTGCAGAGGGAGGTGGTGAGCTCCCTCCGACAGGCAGTCTTCAAGTAGCGGCTGGACAAACACTTGCCAGATTGCTCTAGGCTGGTCCTGCACTGAGCAGGGGGTTGGGCTAGATGGCCTGTAGGACCCCTTCCAACTCTGTGATTCTGTGATTCTATTAACTGTGATTCTATGATTGTTTCCTTCATGTTTTCAGGCAGAAACTAGCAATTTTTGCAAGGCAGGGTGTAGTGTATTCCAAAGCTGCCATGGAATGCATGATGTATGTGAAACATCTCATTGAACAGCAATGTTAAGCATCATCCTGGGCTAGGATCCAAATACATCCAATCGCATCGCTAGCCCAGGAAGTAACAAGCCAATCACTTCACAGCAAGCTCCCTGAGCGGGAACGTCCGTGATTGGTCCTTATACGAAGAACCTTATTGGTTGGTATTTGTACAGTGGGTGTGGCTATATCAGTCGGGAATGTTTAAAAGCAGGACAGCTGCAATGTAAAGGCTCTTCTGGCTATCAGACGTTGATCTGTGTTGGAGTTCTGTTGGAGTTGAAGAATAAAGTCATGTTCTTGCTGAATCACTCTCCGACTGCTTTCTTAAGCGAGTGACTTAACACAGGGTTTTGGTTTTTTTCCCCCTGGGGGAAAAGAATCCTTTGCTGGTTTCCGATCCAGTTGGGGAGTTTCTCTTTGTCTCTGCCCTGTTGTTGGCCCTCCAGAGGAACTGGCTGGCCCCTGTGTGAGACAGGATGCTGGACTAGATGGACCCTCCCTGGTCTGATCCAGCAGGGCTCTTCTGATGCTCTTATCAGGGGAAGGCCTCGGCCTCTCTGCCCTGTTGTTGGCCCTCCAGAGGAAATGGTTGGCCCCTGTGTGAGACAGGATGCTGGACTAGGTGGACCCTCACTGGTCAGGTAACAGGCATCTTACAGCATTTTGCCCTATGTAGAATCGCCAGGAAGTTCCTCTCAGTAATGTTTTGACATATAGAAGACAATCATGAATTTCTTGAAATGTCCCAGTTGAAAAACTGACCAGAGACATCACATGTTCTTCATTTTCCTTCATCGGTTCAGAAGAATTATCTTTCAAAATGGTTCAACATTCTGGAGATCATTAACAACCAATACAACAACTAATAACTGTTGAATACCTGTATATATTTTGTCAGGGGTCATTTCGTAGAAAAAGAGCTAGGGGAACTCATTAGCATAACTTATTAGCATATGCCACACCCCCTGACATCAGGGGGCCAGCGTGGACCTGCAAGGCCGGCGGGAGTGCGAGGAAGCCCCGCCAAGGCCCTCCCTGGCCCC
>NW_015176593.1:23886-43307 GCF_001447785.1 Gekko japonicus | reverse complement strand
TGAGACGGGATGCTGGACTAGATGGACCCTCACTGGTCTGACCCAGCAGGGCTCTTCTGATGTTCTTCTCAGGGGAAGGCCTCGGCCTCTCTGCCCTGTTGCTGGCCCTCCAGAGGAACTGGCTGGCCCCTGTGTGAGACGGGATGCTGGACTAGATGGACCCTCACTGGCCTGACCCAGCAGGGCTCTTCTGATGTTCTTCTCAGGGGAAGGCCTCGGCCTCTCTGCCCTGTTGTTGGCCCTCCAGAGGAACTGGCTGGCCCCTGTGTGAGACGGGATGCTGGACTAGATGGACCCTCACTGGTCTGATCCAGCTGGGCTCTTCTGAGGTTCTTCTCAGGGGAAGGCCTCAGCCTCTCTGCCCTGTTGTTGGCCCTCCAGAAGAACTGGTTGCTGCCACTGTGTGAGACAGGAGGCTAGACTAGATGGACGATTGGTCTGATCCAGCAGGGCTCTTCTTATGATCTCATGTTCATTCCTCCCCTAAGGACATTTTCAGCAAAAAGGGCCTTCATGTTCTGCCCTGCCTACATTACCAACCTCCAGGTGGGGACTGGAGACACCCCCCCCAATTAACAACTGATTCCCAGATGACAGCGATCAGTTCCCCTGGAAAAATGGCTGCTTTGGAGGGTGGGTTCTACGGCATGGCAGCCCAATCAGTTCCCTCCCCTCCCTAAACCACACCCTGCTTGGCTCCACCACCACCCAAATCTCCAGGAATTTTCTCGCCTAGAGTTGGCTCTTCTGCTGCTGACAGACAGCCTAACAAGGCCGGCAGTTGGAGAAGAGCCCCACCGGAAGACTGTCAGGACCGGGAAGGCTAGGAAAGATGACGGTCTTCCCCGCTGAGATAATGGGAACTATTTAACAGTTGCTCTATAAAGGGTAAGGATTATTAATTGAGCAAGGCTTTTATGGCCCGCCATGGTGTGTATGAGTAAGAGGCTGAAATATCTTTTAATTACTTTACTCCAAATTGTACCTGTTTTGAGCTTTAGGGGAAATCGGGCAGACCAAAAAAAGAAAAAAGGGGGCAGGAAAAGCCACGTCTCAGTAACCAAATGTCTGCGTTGTATGTAGGTGTGAACTAGCTTCCATCCCCCAGGTGAGGGCTGGAGTTTTAAATGTATACATTTGTATATGTGTTTGTTAGCCGCCCTGCCTGAGTCCACCACAGTGGGGAGGGCGGGATATCATTGTAATTAATTAATTAATTAATAATTTGCATCTGAGCTCCAGGCTATAGAGATTGGTTCCCCTGGAGTAAACGGCTGTTTTGGGAGGTGGACTCAATGGAATCACACATCCCTGATGCGGAGCTCCTCCCCCTCCCCAAACTCCGCCCCCAAATCTCCAGGAATCTCCCAAGCTGGAGTCAGCGGCTACGTCATCATGGTGGCCTAGAGTGGCCAACCTCCCCGTGGGTGCCTGAGTTCTCCCAGAATTACAACCGAGCTCCATACTACCGAGATGAGTTCCCCTGGAGGAAATGGCATCTGCAGATGGTGGACTCTATGGTATCCCGTAGAGTACAGGAGGAATTGACGTTCTAGAGGGACATCACATCCCTGCTGAGCTCTCGCCCTTCCCTTCCTCAAACTTCACTCTCCACAGGCACCACCCTCTAATCTCCAAGAATCATAAGAACATAAGAGAAGCCAGTGTTCGATCAGGCCAATGGGCCAATGACTCATCCAGTCGAACACTCTGTCACACTGTTAAATACTGGGTTCTGGACACATTGCAGTGATCAGCTCTAGTTGATTTAGTGATTTCAGGAACACAAGAAGGACACCCAGCAGGGTTTGAACCCTGCCTATAAAGCATGCAACCACCACATCACACACACACACACACTCCCAAGGATAGGCTATTTACATTACACTGCTTATCTATAGGTCAATTCCAGGATCCTGGTCAGCTATTGTTCTTGGGGAGCAAGCTCACCCAGTTCAAGGTCTACATTCAGGGATGGCTTAGGCTCAATACATAACACAGAGTGGCCAGAAGTTCCAGGTGCCATCAGGAGGTCCACCAGTGGGTCCAGGACACTAGAAGCCCTCCCACTGTTGCCACCCCCCCCAAGCACCAAGGTGACAGTGCATCACCTGCCCCAGACCAAGAGTTCCTATCTATACCTTGTGGCTAATAGCCACTGATGGACCTCTGCTCCATATGCTTATCTAGTTCCCTCTTGAAGCCGTCCATGCTTGTAGCTGCCACCACCTCCTGTGGCAGTGAATTCCATGTGTTCATCACTCTTTGGGTGAAGAAGGACTTCCTTTTATCCGTTCTAACCCGACCGCTCAGCAATTTCATGGAGTGCCCACGAGTTCTTGTATTGCGAGAAAGGGAGAAAAGTACTCCTTTCTCAACCTGCTCTACCCCATGCATAATCTTGTAACCCTCAATCATGTCACCCCTCAACCATAGTTTCTGTTGGATAAATTGGTAAAATAGTTAAATATTCAGAGATTGCAATGGATCTTTGCTTATTTCTAAGGGAAGGGTTCACAGGAAATCTGCAAAACAACAAAGACACCTAAGGCTACATCTTTACACTTTGACCACATTGTCTACAATAATGGAGATTCTTCTTCTTCTTCACCTGAATACATTAACCAATGATTGTGAGTAAACAGACTTCAGTTTCACAGGCTTTGTTTCCATTGGCTCTGTGCCAGGTTTCCTTCCAAGTCAGGCTAAACAATAGCCCACGGTAAAGCACATTAACCCTATAATGACTGAATTTTAGACCTTGCAACACACATTTTCCCAACAGTTTCTCCAAGCTGGAGAGCCCCAAGCGCTTTAACCTTTCTTCATAGGGAAAGTGTTCCAACCCTTTTATCATTTGAGTTGCCCTTTTCTGCACTTTCCCCAATGCTATAATGTCTTTTCTGAGGTGTGGTGACCAGAACCGCACACAGTACTCCAAATCCCCTATCGTGGAGTTGGCAACCCTGAACTCTGAACCTGGAGTAAGAATGAGGTCTTGAAGGGCAGCTGCCGGCCAGAAGAGGCCGGGGTGGACTAGATCCACCCCGAGGCAGGGATGCCAGCTTCAGGTTGGGAAATTCCTAGAGATTTCTGGGTGTCACCCGGGAAGGGAAGGGTTTTGAGAGAGCGGGGAGCCTGGCAGGGATTGGATGCCTTACAGCCCACCCTTGAACTCTGCCGTTTTCTCCGGGGGAACCGGTCTCCCTCGACCGGAGGTCAGTTGTCATTGTGGCCTCATCCAATGCTCCCTCTAAGCTGTGGAGTCTTGTGAGCAAGAATTCTACTTTGGGAGCTACTGGCGGTAAAGCTGTGAGCGAGCCATTTGACCACTGCATAAATTAGTCTGCTCCGGAGCCCTCCTTCCTGAGCCAAGATGAAAATCTGTGAGCCAGAGGCTAAAACACTGTGAGCTAGCTCACGCTAACTCAGCTTAGAGGGAACACTGGCCTCGCCTGGACCTTGGTAATCCTAGCCCAGAGGTCCCCAACCTTTTTGAGCCTGCGAGCATCTTCATAATCCTGACACAGTGTGGTGGACGCAGTTGCAAAATGGCTGCCATAAAATGGCTGCTGGAGGAGGCGGAGCCAGCCATAAAACGGCTACTGGAGCGCTCCTTCAGTCACACAGGGCCGATCCGTGAGCTGTGGTGGCATCTCCTGCTCCAGTCATGTTTGTTAAAAATCCACACTGTCAATCACATCTCCCAGGGCCAATCAGCCTTGCTGGTAAAAAGCCTCACCTGGCCGTACCCACTTTCGAAAACACTTGGTAGGCACCGGGAAAAAGAAGATGATGAAGACAACAACAATGACGACGATGAAGAAGAAGACGATGAAGCCAATGACTTGGGTTTATACCCTGCCCTTCACTCAGGCTGTAATCACACACACTCAATAATCCACCTTCAATGCACTTTCAAACTGGATTTTGCCCATTCACACAGTAAAAATCCAGTTGGAAAGTGGATTGAAAGGGGAGTATTGAGTGTGTGTGATCGCAGCCTCAGAGCGGCTTACAATCTTCTTCCCCTTCCCCTCCCCACAACAGACACCCTGTGAGGTAGGCGGGCCTAAGAGAGCTCTTTTGAGGATTGCTCGTGAGAGAACGGGCTCTGAGAGAACTTGTAACTGACCCAAGGTCACACCAGCAGCTGCATGTGGAGGAGTGGGGAGTCAAACCCGGCTCTTCCAGATTAGAGTCCGCGCTCCTAACCACCACACCAAACTGGCTCTCACGGGAACCAGATCGGGTCCCCCACCCTAAGCCAAAGGTCCGACTCTGTAAAGGGCGGTTTCGTGTGTCAGCTTTAAAAAGAAAAAGTAAACGGAGGCGTGGGTTTTGTGGCACACATGCGCACCAATTTTGAAATCGCTAGTGAATCCCCAGAGGGGCCAGCAGGTCTTAAAACAACTCTGAGAATCTTCAAAGTGATACTTAACTCTAATCTTACCCCGGAAGGCACCATCACAATGCAATCAGACATACTATTCCGGGCCATTTGGAGTTGAGGTTTTCCCCCCCACCCTCTATTTTTGGCAGGAATCGTTTCACCTCGTACACCGCAATAATCCATTCTCAAACTGGCAAAGCAATTACAGCCCCCATGCAAAGTAATTCATCCTCCTTTTCGGTAGTACTTTGGGTGGGGGGCGGAGGGAGAGAGGGTGGAAGTCTTTCCCCCTTTCAACAGCATCCTATTGCTGCTGCGGGCTGCCTTCGATATTGATTTTTAACAGAAGGTGTTTCTCTCTTTTTTTTTTAAAGACTCCCTTTTAGCATACGCGCAGCATTTCAATGGAGCCGGGGACGGGGGTGGGTGGGAGAAATTCCTGATATCATGAAAACTTAATGAGATAATTACTGTGCGAAGAGTTTTGTGTATTAATTACACCGAGATTTGGATCTTCTTGGTGTGAGAGGCGGTTATTATGGGTAAATTATTATGTACTGGTACTCTATTGGGTGGGGGGAATTAAGAGACTGAGAAGAGGAGAGAGAGATTGGATTTATACCCAACCCTTAACTACCCGAAGGAGTCTCAGAGTGGTTTACAATCTCCTTTCCCTCCCCCTCCCCGCAACAGACACCCTGTGAGGTAGGTGAGGCTGAGAGAGCTCTTTGAGGACTGCTCTTGAGAGAACATCTCTGAGAGAACTTGTGACTGACCCAAGGTCACACCAGCAGCTGCATGTGGAGGAGCAGGGAATCAAATCCGGTTGTCCCAGATTAGAGTCCACAGTTCTAAACACTACACCAAACTGGCTAAATGCATGCCAGGAATAGGCGGGTCAACCTAAACCTGGGTTGGTCCCTTTCTCAGTTTGACCCACCTCACAAGGTCGTTGCGAGGAAAACTAGTGGAGGAAAGAATGGTGCCCTGAGCTCTGCAAAGCAGAGAGTTCAGAAATTTTGATGTCACGATATGGCTTTGGGGTGCCAAGAGCTAAATAGGCCACAGTGGCACCACGGCCCAACCTGGGGCTGTGGTCAGACGGGAGGTTAGCTTGCAGATTTAAACTGCAGATTGAGACAGCATATCTGCCTCCCAGTTTGGTGTAGTGGTTAAGTGTGCGGACTCTAATCTGGGAGAACCAGGTTTGATTCCCCACTCCTCCACTTGCAGCTGCTGGTGTGACCTTGGGCAAGCCACATTCTGTCAGAGCTGTTCTCTCAAGGGCAGCTCTGGAAAGAGCTCTCTCAGCCCCACCTACCTCACAGGGTGTCTGCTGTGGGGAAGGGAAGGGAAAGGAGTTTGTAAGCCGCTCTGAGACTCCGAATGAAGGGCGGGGCACAGATCCAATCTCAGCCATTGGCACTTGGTACTCACCCGTCTTGGAGCAGGAGTTTCTAGGCACCGCGGAAAGTCCAGTCTTGAAAGGTGTCCGCAGTTTTGCTCCGTACTTCCCAATGCCTGATCACACCATTGTGCGCTCAACCTGCTTGGAAAGGGAAGCTTCTGGTTTCTGGCCACCATTTTTTCCTTCCCCTTCCTGATGTGCACTTACTGGCATGTGTGCACAAAGACCTTTAAACCAACAGAAGCTGCCTGATGCCCCCCCCCCCCGCGACAGCACAGCTGACATCTAATCGGTCGACCAGGCGGTGAGTTTGAGGTGAGGGTGGGGTGTCTGACGGAAAGTGTCTGGAACTTAGAGGGACAGGCAGACCGCCCCAAGCGTTGCATCAAATTAATACAAAGTATGCACAGCCAACGAACATGACATTGAGCAAACTTCAGAGGACGGCGGAAAACAGGAGGGCCTGGCGAGATCCTGTCCATGGGGTCGCGAAGAGTCGGACTCGACTGTGGGACTGAACAACAACAAAAAATGTGCAGCCATGAAATTAAAAGACACCTGGTCCTTGGGAGGAAAGCGATGGCAAACCTAGACAGCATAATAAAAAGTAGAGACATCACCCTGCCAACAAAAGTCCGCATGGTCAAAGCAATGGTATTCCCAGTAGTCATGTATGGCTGCGAGAGTTGGACTATAAGGAAGGCCAAGCGCCGAAGAATAGATTCTTTTGAACTATGGTGCTGGAGAAGACTCTTGAGAGTCCCTTGGACTGCAAGGAGATCAAATCAGTCAATCCTAAAAAAAATCAACCCTGACAGTTCCCTGGAAGGCCAGATAATGAAACTGAAGCTCAAATACTTTGGCCACCACATGAGAAGGGAGCACTCACTGGAGAAGACCCTGATGCTGGGAAAGATTTAAGGTCAAAGAAGACGGGGACGGCAAAGGATGAGATGGTTAGAAAGTCAAAGAAGGAGGGGATGGCAGAGGATGAGATGGAGTAGCCAAATTGCTCGCTCCCCATCTCCAAACCCTCCACAGGCTCTACCCCCAAATCTCCAGGAATCTCCCAACCCAGAACTGGCAGCCCCGGTTCCGCCGGAAGAAGAGAACCCCAGGATCCAGCCCTTTAGATCGGCAAAGCCGGAGATTCGTTTTAGGAGGCGCGCTACGTTAAGGTGCCGAATCGGGAAGCGTCACCTAACGGGCATTGCCTTGGCAGGCCAGCTCAAATCCCCGCCCCACAGCTGTCTCCAGGCCTTCTGGAGCCAAGGGTGAAAAGATCGGTCGAGGGAGCTGCACGGTGCCCTGGGCAGATGCCCACTGCTGAACATTTGACCCCGCACACTCCAGGCCAACCTTCGGCCAGGCAGGTTGTGAAACGATCCACCCGCTCTTTGGGAAGGAGGCCTTGGGATTCGAGCCTCAAGAGGGGCGGGGGTCGCCCCTCCCTGCGCCCTCGGTAGAAAAGTCTCCCCAGGTCCCCACTCCCGTCTCCCCTTGGTCGGCCTTTCTGCCGTTCGGCCCAAAGGGGAACTCCGAGCGGGGCGTTCTCGTTGCTGCACAGATGGCCAAGCCAGCTGTTGGTTCTTTTGTTCTCGCTGGCGACGGGAGGACGATCGCTCTCGGTCCATTAAGTCTTATTGCGGGAGCCCGGATGGTGCTCTCGGTTTGGCACCTCCATGCCAGGCCTCATCCCTAACAGATGTGCAGTGCGCGCACACCGACACCTGAAGCAGCGCAGCCGTTCCCAGAGCTTTACACCTGCTTTAGTAAGAAGAAGAAGAGATTGGATTTATACTCCGCCCTTCACTACCCAAAGGAGTCTCAGAGCAGCTTCCAAACTCCTTTCCCTTCCCCTCCCCACAACAGACACCCTGTGAGGTAAAAGAAGAAGAAGAGATTGGATTTATACCCCGCCCTTCACTACCCAAAGGAGTCTCAGAGCGGCTTACAAACTCCTTCCCCTTCCCCTCCCCACAACAGACACCCTGTGAGGTAAAAGAAGAAGAAGAGATTGGATTTATACCCCGCCCTTCACTACCCAAAGGAGTCTCAGAGCGGCTTACAATCTCCTTCCCCTTCCCCTCCCGACAACAGACACCCTGTGAGGTAGAAGAAGAAGAAGAGATTGGATTTATACCCCGCCCTTCACTACCCAAGGGAGTCTCAGAGCGGCTGACAAACTCCTTTCCCTTCCCCTCCCCACCACAGACACCCTGTGAGGTAAAAGGAGAAGAAGAGATTGGATTTATACCCTACCCTTCACTACCCAAAGGTGTCTCAGAGCGGCTGACAAACTCCTTTCCCTTCCCCTCCCCACAACAGACACCCTGTGAGGTAAAAGAAGAAGAAGAGATTGGATTTATACCCCGCCCTTCACTACCCAAAGGAGTCTCAGAGCAGCTTCCAAACTCCTTTCCCTTCCCCTCCCCACAACAGACACCCTGTGAGGTAAAAGAAGAAGAAGAGATTGGATTTATACCCCGCCCTTCACTACCCAAAGGAGTCTCAGAGCAGCTTCCAAACTCCTTTCCCTTCCCCTTCCCACAACAGACACCCTGTGAGGTAAAAGAAGAAGAAGAGATTGGATTTATACCCCGCCCTTCACTACCCAAAGGAGTCTCAGAGCGGCTGACAAACTCCTTTCCCTTCCCCTCCCCACAACAGACACCCTGTGAGTAGTGTTCCGTCTAAGCTGAGTTAGTGTGAGCTAGCTCACAGTTTTTTAGCCTCCGGCTTCCACATTTTTGTCTCTGCTCAGGAAGGAGGGATCCAGAGAAAACTGATCTATGCAGTAGCCAAATTGCTCGCTCACAACTTTAATGCCAGTCGCTCACAAAGTAGAAGTTTTGCTCACAAGACTCCACGGCTTAGAGGGAGCATTGCCTGTGAGGTCGGTGGGGCTGAGAGAGCTTTTGACAGAAACTGCTCTTTCTCAAGAACAGCTCTTATCAGAACTACGGCTTGCCCAAGGCCATCCAGCCAGGTGCAAGTGGAGGAGTGGGGAATCAAACCCGGTTCTCCCAGATTAGAGTCTGCACACTTAAGCACTACACCAAACTGGCATGATGGTACAGAACTTCTTCCTGGAATCAAAGATAGGGTTGGCAATGGGGGTTGCCAGGGTGAGCCTGGCGACTGGCAGCAGGATGGGGGGTGGGGACCAATGCTCCCTCTAAGCTGTGGAGTCTTGTGAGCCAAAATTCTGCTCTGTGAGCTGCCGGCATTAAAGTTGTGAGCGAGCGATTTGGCTACTGCATAAATTAGTTTGCTCTGGAGCCCCATCCTTCCTGAGCGAAGACAAAAATCTGTGAGTTGGAGGCTAAAAAACTGTGAGCTAGCTCACACAAACTCAGCTTAGAGGGAACACTGATCACCTCCTGCCTGGTCCAGGAATTACAGCTGGTTTCCAGGGAGCAGAGATCTATTCCCCTGGAGGCAGAGGAGGAGGAAATTTGATTTATACCCTGCCCTTCACTACCCGAAGGAGTCTCTTCCTTTCCTCTCCCCTCCCCACAATAGACACCCTGTGAGGTAGGTGGGGCTGAGAGAGCTCTCTCCAGAACTGTCCTTGAGAGAACAGCTCTGACACAACTATGGCTCGCCCAAGGTCATCCAGCAGCTGCACGTGGAGGAGTGGGGAATCGAACCTGGTTATCCCGGTTTAGAGTCCACCCACTTAACCACTACAACAAACTACTCCCCACCTCAGAGGGTGGGGTGGGACAACCAGAGTGAATGGGAGGAGGTCAATGCTCCCTCTAAGCTGTGGAGTCTTGTGAGCAAAAATCCTACTTTGTGAGCTGCCGGCATTAAAGTTGTGAGCGAGCGATTTGGCTGCTGCATCAATTAGTTTGCTCTGGACTCTGGAGCCCTCCCTTCCTGAGCGAAGACAAACATGTGTGAGCCGGAGACTAAAAAACTGTGAGCTAGCTCACGCCAACTCAACTTAGAGCCTGCTATCAGGTAGGTGGGGCTGAGAGAGCTCCTTCGAGGACTGCTCTTGAGAGAACAGCACTGAGAGAACTTGTGACGGACCCAAGGTCACACCAGCAGCTGCATGTGGAGGAGGGGGGAACCAAACCCGGTTCTCCCATCTTAGAGTCCGCACTCCTAACCACTACACCAAACTGGAGAAAACGATTGCTTTGGGTTGTGGACTCGATGGCGTTATACCATGCTGAAGTCCCTCCCCAGCCTCTCTTCCCAAATCTCCAGGAATTTCCCAAACTGGAGTTGGGAACCCTTATGGGGACATGGGGGCATCTTCACAAGGGGGGGATGGCATCACTTCCAGGTACAACCCGGACGTGACACCTGGTAGCACTGGGAATTGCCGGAAACTCTATGATTTGACCATAGAGTTTTGGTGAATCCTAGAGCTACCGCCATCACTTCAAGGGGGGGACCTGGACATCACCTTGAATCCCTCCTAATCTCCAGATGAGATCCGTTCCCCTGGAGAAAATGGCTGTTGTGGAAGGTAGACTCCATGGCATTGCCCCCCACTGAGGTCTCTCCCCTCCCCAAATCTCCCCTTCCCTGGGCTCCAGCCCCACAGCTCCAGGAATTTCCTAACCCAGCGCTAGCAACCCTAAGGCTCGGAAGGGTGAATTCTGGAGAGAGGAGGGACTGCAACAGGGTAGAGTGCCTTCAAGCCTCCCCTAGGGCTGCCAACCTCCAGGTGGCACCTGGAGACCTCCCGCTATTACAATTGGATCTCCAGATGACCAAGATCAGTTCCCCTGAACAAAATGGCTGCCTTTGGGGGTGGACTCTATAGCATTGTACCCTGCTGAGGTCCCAGTTTGGTGTAGTGGTTAAGCGCGCGGACTCTAATCTGGGAGAACCGGGTTTGATTCCCCCACTCCTCCACTTGCACCTGGCTGGATGGCCTTGGGCAAGCCATAGTTCTGATAAGAGCTGTTCTTGAAAAAGAGCAGTTTCTGTCAGAGCTCTCTCAGCCCCACCGACCTCACAGGGTGTCTGTTGTGGGGAGGGGAGGGAGAGGAGTTTGTAAGCCGCTCTGAGACTCCCTTGGGTAGTGAAGGGCGGGGTATAAGTCCAGTCTCTTCTTCTTCTTCTTCTACCTCACAGGGTGTCTGTTGTGGGGAGGGGAAGGGAAAGGAGTTTGTGAGCCGCTCTGAGACTCCTTTGGGTAGTGAAGGGCGGGGTATAAATCCAATCTCTTCTTCTTCTTCTTGTACCTCACAGGGTGTATGTTGTGGGGAGGGGAAGGGAAAGGAGTTTGTCAGCTGCTCTGAGACTCCTTTGGGTAGTGAAGGGCGGGGTATGAATCCAATCTCTTCTTCTTCTTCTTCTTCTTCTTCTTCTTCTTCTTCTTCTACCTCGCAGGGTGTCTGTTGTGGGGAGGGGAAGGGAAAGGAGTTTGTGAGCCGCTGTGAGACTCCTTTGGGTAGTGAACGGCGGGGGATAAATCCAGTCTGTTCTTCTTCTTCTTCTACCTCACAGGGTGTCTGTTGTGGGGAGGGGAAGGGAGAGGAGGTTGTGAGCCACTCTGAGACACCTTTGGGCAGTGAAGGGCGGGGTATAAATCCAGTCTCCTCCTCCTCCTCTTCTTCTTTTTCTTCTTCTTTATGGCATTGTACCCCGCTGAGGTTTCTCCCCTTCCCAAACCCCGCCCTCCCCAGGTTCAGTCCACCCCCCAAATCTCCAGGAATCTCTCCACTCAGAGTTGGCACGCAGGTGATGTTTCTTCAGGATCCGGCGTGTGGAATTCTGCCGTGTCTTGGGTGCGCGGGGGCCACTGCCACCTCTGCCCCCTTGCTTGGAGTTTCTGACAAAATGGAAACAGCGGACCTTATTAAAATGCTACCCCACCACGGCCGGTCGGCATTGTAGCACACATTGTTTGCGGAGTTCTTTGTGACCTTGCCTGTCGGTATCTCTTGGGGGGGGGTTAGGAAGGGGGGGAGGAACAGGCTTGTGTCAAGAAAGACACCTCGTTGAGATAATAAACCCTATGATTGGCACACACCCCACCTCCCAGAGGAATGACGCGAGTCCCAGTCTCTGTTTTATCATCTGCATAATTTCTCTCTCTCTCTCTCTCTGTTTTTGGAAGCGTGCTGTTGAATGAAACATCTTCAGAAGGAACGCCAACTTCAAGGCTTCTCAGAGCCGGAAGGGAAGTTTTAAATTAAGTCTCTGGCTGGAATTAAAGTGGGGGGGGGGAGAAATAATTTAGAAGCAATCAATGCCCACCACCATGAAACGGAGAGTCCGCTTATTATGCCGAAGTCTTTGGAGCATCAGATTTTTAATTTTTCAAGGTACCTCTGCGATCGTAAAGAGCTGGCCTCTTATCTAATCCTTGCCAATTAGTTTGCCTCCGGTTGTCGCTCTATCAAGTTTGCTCGAGTGTCTGCTTAGCCGACGCAGGGAGACCCTCCCAAGATCTTCCTTTGAGGACTGCAAGGAACGGGAAACAACTTTAATGCCAGGAGCTCACAAAGTAGAAGTTTTGCTCACAGGGCTCCATAGCTTGGAGGGAGCATTGCTTACAGTCTCCTTTCTCCTTGGGCTGAGAGAGCTCTCTTGAGAACTGCTCGTGAGAGAACAGCTCTGAAAGAACTTGTGACTGACCCAGTGTCACACCAACAGCTGCATGTGGAGGAGCGGGGAATCGAACCCAGTTCTCCCAGATTAGAGTCCATGCTCTGAACCACTATACCAAGCAGCCATTTTTTTCCAGGGAACCTGATTTTGGTCATCTGGAGATCAGTTGTCATTCCAGGGGATCTCCAGGTCCCAACTGGAGGTTGGCAACCTAGTTTGCTCATGAGAACGCTTAGGAGGCTGTGAGCCAAGTCTCCTCCTATGATGGATAGGGTTCCCAGCTCCGGGTTAGAAAAAACCCTAGAGTTTTGGGGGGTGAAGACTGGGAAAGGTAGTGAGAGGTGCTTTGACATCACCTCCTGACTGGTCCTTTCCAACTACAGGTGCTGGGGATTGAACCTGGGACCTTCTGCATGCCAAGCTGATGCTCTACCACTAAGCCACATCTCCTCCCTCCAGGTAAACCAATCTCTGTCATCTGAAGATCAGTTGTAATAGCAGACCTCCAGGTCCCACCTGGAGTTTGGCAGCCCTAAGGCCTTTCCTTTATTATGGATAAGATCCTTCAGCCGGAGGTCTTGAGACAATCACAGTACAAAGCAACTCCAGGGACTACTGATACTAATGGACGAAGATGGTGAGGGGTCTGGAGACCAAGTCCTATAAGGAAAGGTTGTAGGAGCTGGGTGTGTTTAGCCTGGAGAGGAGACGACTGAGAGGTGATATGATCACCACCTTCAAGTACTCAAAGGGCTGTCCTATAGAGGATAGGGCAGACTCACTTTCTGTTGCCCCAGAAGGTCGGACCAGAACCAACAGTTTGAAATTAAAGCCGAAGAGTTTTCGGCTAAACATTCGGAAGAACTTCCTGACAGTTAGAGCAGTTCCTCAATGGAACAGGCTTCCTCAGGAGGTGGTGGGCTCTCCTTGGGAGGTTTTCAAGCAGAGGCTAGATGGCCATCTGACAGCAATGTGGACTCCATGAACTTAGGCAGATCACGAGAAGGGAGGGCAAGAAGGGTTGCATCGATGCTTAGTTCTCATGGCCCTTTCTTACATGCCCCGGGAAATGCTGATCGCCACTTTGGGGTCCGGAAGCAATTCTTCTCCAAGCCAGTTTTAGCCAGGGATCCTGGATGTTTTTTGTCATCTTCTGGGCATGGAACAGTGGTCACTGGGTGTGTGTGTGTGGGGGAGGTAGTTGTGAATTTACTGCATTGTGCAGGGGGTTGGACTAGATGACCCTAGAGGTCCCTTCCGACTCTATGATTCGATGTGCCTTTCTCTCTGTGAACAGCCTGGGAGTCTTGCTGGATTGGGGTCTCCTGTTGAAGAAACATGTAACCATGACAGCAAAAATAAAACAGCTTTCTTCCAGCTGCATTTAGTTAGGAAGCTGGCTGTTAAGATAAACCTCAAGACAAATGCCACGTTACTCCTGAAACTTGGAGAGCTTTTGTCAGTCAAAGGTCCTTTCCGCACTTGGATCTCATCCCTGGTTTTATCAGAGTGCAACTTGCAACACAATACCTTGCATTTATCCCTGGTTATAACAGCATCTGTTTATCCTGGGACAAGTGTGGGGCGAAACTGGGGTGACCTCGATGTAATGTGGAAACAAGAAATAACCCCGAGATAATTACAGGGGTGAACTCGACTGTAATGTAGAATGTAAGTTTGGGGACAGGGCTGAACCAGGATTTAAGGTCTAGTGCGGAATCACCCAAAGACAGAGCCAGGCCAATTCTCTGGCTCGGTATAGGAGGAGGAGGAGGAGGAGATTGGATTTATACCCCGCCCTTCACTCGGAGTCTCAGAGTGGCTTACAGTCTCCTTTCCCTTCCCCTCCCCTGTGAGGTAGGTGGGGCTGAGAGTGCTCTTTCAAGAACTGCCCTTTCAAGGACAGCTCTTCTCAGAACTATGGCTTGCCCAAGGTCATTAAGCAGCTGCAAGTGGAGGAGTGGGCAATCAAACCCGGTTCTTCCAGATTAGAGTCCACGCACTTAACCACTACACCAAACTGGCAGCTTCATATGCTCCTATTGTTTGGCGTTCCCTGCTAACCAAAGAGGGGGCATGGCTCAGTGGCAAAACATCTGCCTGGCATTTTGAAGGTCCCAGGTTCAAACCCCAGCATCTCTAGATAGAAGAATCAGGCAGTAGGTGATGGGAGAGACCTCAGCATGGGCTCCTGGATGGACCTTGGACCTAGATGGACCTGGATGGACCTTGGACCTGGATGGACCTGGATGGACCTTGGATCTGGATGGACCTTCATGGACCTTGGACCTGGATGGACCTTCATGGACTTTGGACCTGGATGGACCATCATGGACAAAGGGCCTTATTCAGTATAAGGCACCTTCCCATGTTTGTATGTTCCATTGGTGCGTGCAGCCCAGGGTTGCCACCCTCCAGGTGGAGCCTGGAGTTCTCCTTGAATTTCTCCTAGAGTTCCCCTGAAAACGGTTCTTTTGGAGGGTGGACTTTATGGAATGTTACCCTGCTGGGGTCCATCCCCATACCCCACCTTCCCATGGCTCCACCCCAAATATCCAGGAATTTCCCGACCCAGAGTCGGCAGTCTTCCTATTTAGGGATCATGCCCCATTTATTAGGACACCAAGTGATTAAAATGCGTTCAACCACACCATAAAAACACAGCAAGGGATTAAAAATGTGGGGGCTGCTAGAGGATTAGTGACGGCTACAGGTATAGACAGCTGTAAAGGGGGGATAAACAGATTCATGGAGGATACACCTATCAGTGGCCACTAGCCACAGTGACTAAAGGGAACCTCCAGGTTCAGAGGCAGTCAACCTCTGAATCCCAGTTTCAGGCGGCAACATCTGGGGAAGGCCTCTGCCTCTGTACACTGTTGTTGGCCCTCCAGAGGAACTGGTTGGCCACTGGGTGAAACAGGATGCTGGACTACATGGACCCTCGGTCTGATCCACCAAGGCTCTTCTCATGTTCTTATAAAGGCCGTGGCCTCTCTGCCCTGTTGTTGGCCCTCCAGAGGAACTGGTTGGCCCCTGTGTGAGACAGGATGCTGGACAAGATGGACCACTGGTCTGATCCAGCAGGGCTCCTCTGATGTTCTTATGAAGGCCTTGGCCTCTCTGCCCTGTTGTCGGCCCTCCAGAAGAACTGGTTGGCCACTGTGCGAGACAGGATGCTGGACTAGATGGACCCTCAGTGGTCTGATCCAGCAGGGCTCTTCTGATGTTCTTATAAAGGCCTCTCTACCCTGTTGTTGGCCCTCCAGAAGAACCGGTTGGCCACTGTGTGAGACAGGATGCTGGACTGGATGGACCCTCACTGGTCTGATCCAGCAGGGCTCTTCCAATGCTCTTATCAGGGGAAGGCCTCAGCCTCTCTGTCCTGTTGTTGGCCCTCCAGAGGAACTGGTTGGCCGCTGTGTGAGACAGGAGGCTGGACTGGATGGACCCTCACTGGTCTGATCCAGCAGGGCTCTTCTGATGTTCTTATCAGGGGAAGGCCTCGGCCTCTGTGCCCTGTTGTTGGCCCTCCAGAGGGACTGGTTGGCCCCTGTGTGAGACAGGATGCTGGACTAGATGGACCCTCAGTGGTCTGATCAAGCAGGGCTCTTCTGATGTTCTTATAATAGACTGGCCTCGGCCTCTGTGCCCTGTTGTTGGCCCTCCAGAGGGACTGGTTGGCCCCTGTGTGAGACAGGATGCTGGACTAGATGGACCCTCAGTGGTCTGATCAAGCAGGGTCCTACCAAGGGAAGGCCTTGGCCTCTCTGCCCTGTTGCTGGCCCTCCAGAGGGACTGGTTGGCCCCAGTGTGAGACAGGATGCTGGACTAGATGGACCCTCCCTGGTCTGATCCAGCAGAGCTCTTCTGACGTTCCTACAATATCCCCATACCACCTACCCAATCAGATTGGGTTGGGATGATGATGCCACCCAGGTCAAGCAAGGTCAACTTCAAATCCACACGTCTGCAAGGACTGGTGAAACATCCTCGGGGAAGGGAAGGTTTTGCTGGCACCATGGCTAAAAATACTCACAGAGAAGTCGGCACTTTCAGTTCAGCCCTAATTACTTCCATTCCTTTGTCTCCTGTAGCTAAAAGGGGTGGGGTGGGTTTGCTTTTGAGTCAGCATCAGCTGAGATGAGTAACCAGAGAGGAACGATCACTTCTGAGGGTAGTCCTGTTTGGTCTGCAGTGGGAGAGCAAGATCCAAGTCCAGCACCACTTTAGCGCCCTGAGTCCTGTCCTGGATGGCCCAGGAGCTAAGCAGGGTCGGCCCTCGTGGGTAACTGGATGGGAGACCAGCAAGGAAGACGAGGGTCGCTACGCAGAGGCAGGCAATGGCAAACCACCTCTGCTTGGCCGTGGTCACACAGTCATTTTAATCGGGTTTCACTGCTGTTCCCTCTCTCATTTATCAGACGGCCGCATCCGTCTCCCGCACCGAAGTGGGCTCAGTCGCGAGATCCTCCCGGTTCCCTAGCGAGTTTTCCGACACCCGGAAAACCAAGTCCTTTCCGGATATTTGCGCTTTGAATCCGCAATGTTCTTATCTTCCGATGTTCTTATCAGGGGAAGGCCTCGGCCTCTGTGCCCTGTTGTTGGCCCTCCAGAGGGACTGGTTGGCCACTGTGTGAGACAGGATGCTGGCCTAGATGGACCCTCAGTGGTCTGATCCAGCAGGGCTCTTCTGATGTTCTTATAAAGGTCTCGGCCTCTCTGCCCTGTTGTTAACCCTCCAGAGGAACTGGTTGGCCTCTGTTTTGGATTCGGTCGTCTGAACACCCTCCTCGCGATCTTCTTCTTCTTTTTTTACAAGCTTCCATCATTGTGCGCATAAGCAATCCTGCACTGAATAGATCCAATGTATAACCGTTCAAGTTCACATATAGACTCCGGCGCTCAGTTGTACGTCGCTGTCAGCAAGCTGCCAAATTTCTTTTTATTCTGAGTTTCACATTGTATGCGCTTACTTGCTTTCGGGTTCATATGTAGACCTGTTGATGCGCTTAATTGCTTAGCTGCTGGAACGTGCATATCTCTCAAGGCCACAGGTGGTTCGCTGCTAGATAGTTGCTTGGGTGATCTCACGGAGAGCCGTGGGAAGGAGATATGTTATGCCAACTAGAAGCGTTTGCTCCCAGGCCCGATGGCGCGCAGGGGAAGTCCCACAATTGGGCCTCAGCTGTTTGAATGTACTATAACCTGCCATGCTCATTGTTTTCCCCTCATTCCTAACAGTGATCCTGTACTTGCACCTATAGCTTCAAATAAAGTAAAACCTTTCTACAAGAGTGTACTTCATTGATGCTGTGGGGAAGCCTGACAGTTGCCGGTTAATTTTGTTTGCTGTTGGGAGGGAGGGAAGCTTCAAGAACAAGGGAGTATGGCGAGTCCCAGTGGGAGCGGTGATTCGGCCATGTGTATATGCGCATGCACAAAGCCAATTAAAAAACAACAACAAGCCATGCAACCCAAGCGGCGGCGTGGCTATCTGAACGGTGCCCGGAGCCTCATTGCGTGACGCAAGCGGTTCAGGTAGGTATGTGTGGTCATCCCAACCCGGGGAAAAAAACATTCCCAATCAAATCAACAGCGGGAACAAATCGCGGTAAGCTTGCCGTGTGACCACATCCCTTGTCTCGTGCCTTGGAAAAACTCTGGAGTCGCCGTAAGCTGGCTGTGATTTGACGGCCCTTTCCACCACCACCAGAACCTTAGAGACCAACGAGATGTTTGGCGTCTAAGTTTTCGAGACTCGGGATGCTCGGGTGCTCGGGATGAATGAAAAGCAATCTGGAGACCAGGGATCATTTCGTAGAAAAAGAGGTGCAGGAGCTCATTAGTATAACTTATTATCTTAACTTATTTGCATATGCCACACCCCCTGAAATCAGCGGACGTGTGTCAGAAGGCAACACCCACCGCTCAGGCTCCACTGGACTGTTTTGGATTGCTAGCTATGGGGGGGGGGAATGCACAGATCTACCCTCACAGAGGAGGGAGAGCTTGTACCTGAATAAAACTTGGTCTTAAAGGCTCCACTGAACTGTTTTGGATTGCTAGCTGCCCCCAGGACACCCACGGAAGAGACATCGTTGCCGCCAGCAATGGGTATTCAAAGGTATGCTGCCTCTGTGCATGGAGGTTCCATTGAGTCGTCTGGGTGACAGCCTACCAGAGAAAAGCCTGCTCAGTGATGGTGCTGTGATTGTGGGTCTCACTCCCTGCAGTTGCTTGTCTGATTCCGGGTCTTCTCGGGGGGGGGGGTTGTTTGTTTGTCAGTTAGTGAGTTAGCCAGTTTGGTGTCGTAGTTAAGAGCGGCAGACACTAATCTGGAGAACTGGGTTTGATTCCCCTCTCCTCCATATGCAGCCAGCTGGGTGACCTTGGGCCAGTCACAGTTCTCTCAGAGCTGATCTCTCAAGAGCTGTTCTCTCAGAGCTCTTTCAGCCCCACCTGCCTCACAGGGTGTCTGTTGTGGGGAGAGGAAGGGAAGGAGCTTGTAAGCCGCTCTGAGACTCTGAGTGAAGGGCTGGGTATAAATCCAATCTCCTCCTCCTCCTCCTCGTCTTCTTCTTCTTTTTGGAACCAAGCTAAACTTCTTTTCTGTCAGCTCAGGTCTTTGTTAGTTGACTTTGGTTCACTTGGTGGTCTGCTTTTTCCCACCTTTCTGTTTTTTACGGCGAGGCTGAACGCATGAAGCTGCCTCAGAGAAAGCCAGTTTGCTGCTGTGGCTAGAGTGCCAGATAATCTGGGAGACCCAGGTTCGATTCCCCTCTCAGCCAGTGAGTCTCGCTGGGTGACCTTGGGCCAGTCACACTCAGCCTAACCTCCCTCCTAGGGCTGTGAGGAGGATAAAATGGAGGAGGAGGAGGAGGAGGAGGAGGAGAAGGAGAAGAAGAAGAAGAAGAAGAAGAAGAAGAAGAAGAAGAAGAAGAAGAAGAAGAAGAAGAAGAAGAAGAAGAAGAAGAAAGATTGGATTTATACCCCGCCCTTCACTTGGAGTCTCAGAGCGGCTTACAAACTCCTTTC